>NC_054534.1:41594725-41814725 GCF_017654505.1 Polyodon spathula
GGAGGTAATTTTAACATTGTACAAAATAATAATGTATCAAAGAATGCCACAAAGTAATAAAAAGTTGATGATTGCTGTGTTTTTAAATATTACACTTGCATTTTAAAAGGCAAGAAAACTACAGAACCCAGAAAGCAGCAAATATGCATCATGGTGAGCAGTGCATGATAATGTGAAAGCTTACATTGCAAGTTAGTTCTGCCATTCTAAAACACAGTTAAAAATCACCTGCATACTATGCACTATTTGCTTAATTAAAACATAAAAAAGGCAAAGGCTGGCAGATTTTGGATATTATTTATGAGCTGTTTACCAACACAAGCAAATTCTCGTACAATCTTGCTGCTTGTGTACTTAATTTTGATTAAGAGTCTAGATTTCATTAGATATTTACAGTAAAGGTAATAAAGTTTATAAAGTTTTTTTTGTTTGTTTTTTTAACGGGATAGCAGTACATTCACTACACCTAATGAACTGTTGTACTAAGACCAGCAGTAATGTACTCTATTATTTCCAAAGACAAGAACAATTTTCTTGCCTGTGTAATGAGCATTACTAAAGGATGGACTCAATAAAAATAAAGGCGTAGTTTATATACTTTTTTAAACAAAAACATTTTTGCTGTGTTTTCCGACAGTGGCGTGTTCAGTGCTTAAAGCATCTTGTGTTTATGCATGCTAAATTAATAAGTACTATTATGTGACTCAAGTTGTAGAATCTAGTCAAGCTAGGGTTTCATTGCAGCTTTCCTTAAGTATGACTAAAATATGTGTCCATATTACATGAGGTTCCAAAATACTGCATTTTATTAGAAGATAAAAACAGCGATGGTAGCAGACATTAAAAATGGTCAGAAACTTTAATGTATTTTTCTGTCAGACTATCAGGGCTGTCTAAAGTTGTCGCTAGCTAGTGTTTCATTTAATTCCTTTGCCTTCAGGGTAATGTACGAACATTGAAGGGATTAGGAGCCCATCTCTTTCTTGTTCAGTGCATTTGTGTTGCAGTAAATTGGTACCAACCTTCAATCTCGTGGTCAGAGCTCTCCAGGGTCCTTCCGCTGATATGACAGCCCAGTCAGCTTGATAAATGGCGCACACCCTCCAGCTAAGTGTAAAAGCTTGGCAGCGTCTCAGTCTGCCGGCAGCTTCTCCTACACCATGAAGAAAAAAATATTACGTGCAGCATCTTGGCCCAGGTTCACGGAAGATTTAAATGTACTATTCACATATCAATTGTTGCTTCAATAGTCTGTTGGGGAGGCAGGGCACGCTGCATTTTAGTACAAAGCTTTTTAGGCAAGTGTGGCAGTTTGGTGTAATTTGCAATGTAATTGTCATTATAATCTATTAATGTGATCTGCAATGGCAGTTATAGTACAGCTAAACTGCAATCCTACAATCTAAGTACAATGCTGTTGTTGTTTTTACCAATTTGTTTTTTATGTATTTAATTTATTGTATTGTTTGAATCAAATGCTAGTGTTATTGTATGCACACCTTTATTAAAGTAGCTTTAAAATTGGATCTGATGAGGTTTTTCTGGGTTTTTTTTAGGATTGCATACAATACACACAAACCTATTAATTGTGGTTCAGTGGGTGGGGTTAGGCCCCCTGTGCTCTATCATCTTCTTCCATCAATCAAATCTACTCTATTTAATGATGAGCCACCTACACGTAGTTGTCCTGTGTTTTTTGTTTCCTCCTCCTCTAGAATCTCAATATCCTTTGCATTGGTCTCCTCTGGGGGGTTAGTGATTCCACTTTCTCCAACCCTTTGTTAAGCACCGCTTCATTTACCTCATAGAGGAGGATTCTCCGTGAGTCAGAAGGGACCACCGGCCAAACCCCTCCTTTAGTATGCATGCTCTTCTGTCTTCTTCTCTTTTGGTGGATCTTGTTTGTCGGGTCTCCTCAGCGCGAAACCCCCCTTCTGTAATGTTGAGGTGGAACACCCCGCTCTATCTGTTCTAACATCTACTAACTTTGTTTTCTTTCCAGTTTGCGAACCTCTTCGTATGTCGGGTAACCTCAAAGAGGTGCCACTCTTTGTATGTTGGGTCACCTCAAAGACGGTGGCCCCCTTCTGTTTGTCTGGTCTCCTCAGCAACTGAACCCTCCTACTGCATGTGCTGGGTATATGTTCTTAGCTTTCCCAGGTGAAAAAATGACTAGAGACGTGCTTTACGTCTTTTTAATGATGTCGGACAGGGTCCAACATCAGACTGGAAAGGGAAAATTGTAATGTCGGACCTGGTCCGACATATGACCACAAAGGGTTAATCTGCTGGGAACTGTAACTGTGCTTACAGTATTGCAGTGATTGCGTCCTCTACTATCTTTGGATTTGCTTTGTTCCTGAAGAAAACTCTTTTGATTGAAGATTACCTGAAGAAGACTGACTTATTAGTTTTAAGTTTTGTTCATTTCCCATGTAATATAGCTTACTCACACAGACCTGAACAATAAAAAGTCAATTTAACAAACCATTCTGGAGGAAACCATAAGATCTATAAATATACTACAGAACTAAAATGTTAGTTAGTGGTAGAGATTGATGTTCAACAATGATACAGTGTACACATTGTTTGCACTTCAGATATATGTTGGGCTTACCTTTGAAAAGCAGAAATAAAAACTTAAACAAGGAAAATGTGCTGTCTGTACGGTGCAGAGTAAATTAGTAAACGTGGGCAGGTGACTTTACAACAGAATGGTTTGCTAAATTGACTTTCTATTAACTACACAAAACTGGCTAAGAAATTGGAATTGTTTTTAGTTTTAAGTAGGATTTATAATTGAGTGTTTAAAGTTGTAGATGAACATATAATAAGTACAAAACATTCTTTAAAGTAAGTTAGCTTACATTTCTCTTCAGGGAACGTCTTCAGTTTAACGATACAACAGTATTTAGTATTTCGATACACATGGTCTACTTCCTGTACAATTTTGTTTAAGCACCGTTACTTTTTTTAGTGCACTTGGAAGGTTTTTATATTATGCTTGTTGCAATATTGACTTAACATTTAAACATTACTTAGCCCACTTTAGTACTTCTGAAATATAGAAATAAATAAATCGGATGGTTTGATGATTTTATTTAAAAGCATATGTCGGCAATACATTTATTTATTTACTTATTATTTAAAAAATGTTATTTGCAAAGTATACTTTGACACATTTGGGGCCACAAAGGGAAATTATTCAAACTAGCCTCACTTTAACACAAAGGGGTGGTCAGATCTTGTTCTGTTATTTGGGTCAGTGTTGGGTAAAGTAAATTGTCTGCACAAGCCGAATAAAATTTCGGCTGTCTAAAAATGTCTATGAACAGTCCTTAAGGTAAAGGGGTTGACCTGATCCCGATGGAGTCGTATTTCGGCTTTGGATCATAACATATTTAAAAAAATAAATAAATAATTATTTGATGTATGCAAAAGGTTTACATGGTTAAAAAATCATTTATTTCAGGATGTATTAGATTAAAGCTCGTCTTCATCTGTTCATCAAAAATTAAGCGTCCTGAAATAAATGAGAAATTATTATTTAAACCTTATGGATGGATATTTATTTAAACCTCGTGTACATCCAAAAAAAATGTTTTCATTCATTTTTGTACACTGCAGTTATACCTCCTGTAACAGGACCAGGAGCCCTGTACATGAAAAGGGGGCAGGGCAAAGCCCTGCTAAAAAATGTTTTTGTATGTGGAGGACGAGCGAAGTGCTGTCCGCCACGTTATTGTTTTGATTTTATATTTATTTAAGAACAGGGTACTCCCCGCCCCTGTGCATATTTTGTATTTCTTTTGTATTATGATTTATTTATTGTATTTGTGACAGCGTAGCCATGTGTTTGTGTATTGTGGTGCAGCGTGGATTGGAAGCCCCATCAACATTAATAAACTTGTACAAATTGTGGCCAAGGGATAGTAGAATAATTACTAGCTAGTTAAACCCCTCGGCCACGATATATAAGCCTGCAGTTCTCCCTGCTAGGGGTTGCTGTTCAGAGGAGTGAACGAGAGACGGGAGAAGCAAAACAAAACAAAAGGAAACGATAGTAAAAGCAACTGCTACGAGTGTTGGAAGCACTAGTGCCGTATTGGTTTAGTTAAGATGATTTTGTGTTTGAGACTATTTTGTTTATCTGGTATTTGCTCTGTGAGCAGTGTTTTCTGTTTAAACCTTTTATTTCATTTTTGTGTTTAAATAAACACGGCGCCACCACACCTTTGCCCCTCAGTACCTGCCTGTTTGTTTATGTTCCTGCTTCTGGCCTGACATCACCTCACAGCCTACCGTGTCACACCTCCTTTTATACCTATAACTCCCATAATTCGTTCCGATCATGTTTGTTTGTTTTATGCTGTCCTAAACTAAACAAGCGATTGGTAAAACTGAATGGAAATAAGAATTTGCCCTCGTGTTCAACTGGTGGAAAAATTCTACAGATTTCGTCCAAATTGAAACCCCTTTCGAAAACTGGGCCCATAGTGTGTGTTTTCTACTGAAATTCAATCAAATTATCTAAGTTCTATGATAATTTAAAAGTGAAATCCACCTTCCATCAAACTGATCCTGACATTTTGGGTAAAAGCAGTTAACTTTTCCAGTGGTTGGCTAGTGGTTGGAAAAATCCACCGGCCACACAGACATTTTACCGGCCAACATCTTTCTGGGGGGCAGCGACAACGACAACAAAAGAAAATGCAAAAACAAGCAACATTTATGAGCAGTCTCAACAGGGTCTGAAACAATCTGCCTCATGAGTGAAGATATAGCTTCTGAGATGTGTTGGTCATCTGCTCTCTCCAGAATCATACATATACACACACATGACAGTGCTATCAGTTGAAACATCTGACATCACTGACAGGAAATTTGCACCTTTTATTCTCTTGCAGCTGCCTTCTTTCTACCTCAGCAATATAGTCCATAAATACTCTTTCTTGTTTGTCATTCCTCGATTTAGCCTGGTCTGTTTTAAATAATTTTAAAATAAATGCTATTTTCTATTGTCACACTTTCAGACTGAGGATCCACTAATCATTAACTTACTATGTTTTTTCAAGCTTTAACACAAGTCAGTTCAAGACACATCTGATTCCAGTAAATAGTAAATTAAAAGAATAAATTAAAAAAAAACCTGAATGGAGTCCCTACATTTAAAAGAAACCATGAGTGATCTGTTAATCTGTCTTGTAAATGTTGTTTGTTTCGCCTGTTTTCAAGATTACTAGCACGATCTGGAGCTGCAACCACAGGCCAGCATTAGAGTCTTTTCACCACAAGCACTTAATTCATGCACCATAGGAACTGTGTCTGTGTCTTTGTGTTGTGTGTGGGTGATAAAACTGGACTTTTGGTTGCAGGTCAAACCTGTGGGATTATACAAACTGAAGTGATACACACCGCTGTATTGCTTCAGTCATTTATTATTTAAAGATATTCGTCATAAGGCTCTGGACATTGTAAACCATTTCAATAAACACCCTTGCACCTGTTCTTAATTGTCTGTGTGATTTGTACCTGCACTGCACTTACCACTTTGCCACAATTCAATAAATACAATAATATTTTCACTGTACAATCCAAAAATGTTATGTTGTATAGACTCCTATTATAATATATTTCATACTTCATTCAGTTCAAATAAATAAATTAAAGAATACAATTACTAGTTTATCTAACAATGACACATTTGAGTCATTCATAGGCCTGCAATCTTTTGTTTTCAACACAAAAAGTTCCACACACTGAAAAATGGTGGCATTACAGTCAGGACAGTATGAGCATGTCAGTAGCCTAATATTCATTCACAAGTCTGATCATTATTATCTGCAGTTACCCAAAAAATGTACAACATGGGAACAGTGATTTAAATGCTTGCTAAACTTTGTTTTTGTTTTTTTTTTGGTCATGAAATATAAAATAGAATGAGTGTAAATTAGAGATTAGAACAGAAAGTGTGGCCCTAAAAAATTAGAATTCTGTACCTAAAAAGATATTTAAATAGATGCGTGTAAGCCATACAAATCTAATGCAACAATACAAGAAAACCCTGGAGTTTGTTTATGTCTTCATTTGGTAGATATGTAGAACAAATATGATTACGTATGTACATTACAGGATTTTTTTTTGTTGCCGCTGTTTTTTTTCCCTCTCTCCTACCTTGTCTCTTCCTATCTCCAGATATGAAAGTGAGGAGAAGTAAAACAAGCTGAAAAGTGTCAGGAATCTGGGATCCACTGCTGTGTTGTATGATTTTGCTCAGTAACCCAAATTGAATGAAGTTAAGATTCAGATTACACCTGAAATTAGAATGTAAACCAAATAATAAGTGAACTTTAACTGCTGGTTTCAAAACCCAGAGATGCCAATACTTGAGAGTGAACAAAACAGCACCTGCCAAGCAGAACTAGGTAAATGTGTGTTGTGTTTTGTTTTTGTTTTTTGTTTTTGTTGACAAGTCAGGATGGTCTGTGAAAGAGACTTTTCTTAAATAAACACAAATCTAAGTATATTTATTTTTGCATGAATCAAATAAAGATTTTCTGGGTTTTTTGTTCTACATATCTAACGATCTTGTTCGTTTGGATCTCAAATGCAACTTGTTTACATCAGAAAGTCACTCCCTTTTAATTGTTAAAGGCTGAAAAAGAACTATGGACACTTTCAGCTGTTTTTGCTAATTTCTATTTATGTGGCACACAAAATACACACAAGACAAGGGCTCTTGAACTTGAGCTAATCAGCCACTTGTTTGGGCCTATTTGCAATACTAAGCATTTAATATTGTAAATGTTTATTTTATTCTCAAAGTAGACTTCTTCTGTTTAATTTTATGTTACCTTGGAAAAAAATGTAACAAAATTTAGCGCTAATAAAAACAGACACAAATTACTATGTCATGCAAGTTTAATAAAAAATAAAAAAGTTTAAAAAAAAGTGAGTGTACAAGAAATCTTAATGTTTAGATTTAGTTATTGTTGTATAAGATGCAAAGTATATATATATATATATATATATATATATATATATATATATATATATATATATATACTGACGGTTATTGCAATTATTTTATTATTTTCTCCCTATTTGCTATATCCAATTATTTTTAGGCTCAGCTCACCGCTCAAGAGCAGCAAAGACGAACTCAGCGTCCTCCGAAGCGTGTGCCATCAGCTGACCGCTTTCTTTCACACTGCAAACTCACCATGTAGCTACCTCAGAGCTATCCTGCATGATGAGCCGAGGACACACTGGCCGAGCTAAGCTTCCCGCCACCCCGATCCCCCGACTCCCCAACTCCCCGACGGCACTCGGCCAATTGTGCGCCAACCCCTGGGAGCTTCCGTCTATGGTCGGCAAAATAACAGTACAGCTCAAGACATCTTTGAGGGGGTTTGTTTCAAACCTGTGTAAGTTTCCCGCAGCACTCAATCTGACAAGCTGCCTGCTATGCCCTTCACACAGAGACACTGAAAACTTACTAAGTTATTTTCTTGATTGGTTATTCAGCAAGATATTTTCCACACATATTTAAATAATATTTTACTTTATTGTAAATCAATCAAAAAAACAAATGTAAACATTACTTCAGCTAATTTAGCAACAAGTATTTTTTTTAGCAGTAAGCATTTACAAGTTCTCATTAACAGCGATGTACATCTAAAAAGAATGACATACCAAAATATTTATACTATCTTATTAAAAATGCTTTTAGATTTAATTAAGCCAATATCAGAAAATAACCTCAATTCTTAAACAAGAGAGAGGTGCTGAGGAACTGTACGGAAAACTAGACCTATCACTTCACAGTGCAAGCACCACCTCCTTCTCCGTTTTGTTTGGTTGTCAGAAAAATCACTTTCATATGTGATGTGCTAAAAAAAAAAAAACTCGGATGACAGCATATGTTAAATAATAGACCAATTGAAAGCAAAAGCATCTTGTTGTTTAAGCCAACAGCTTCTGTTTATTAAAGGTACAGAGGTCTGTTGCAAATTCGCACCACTGACACATAGCCGCTGGCATTCAAAGTGTTAAGGGTACAAAAACGTACCCACCACTGTGGCGCATAAGTATGTGAAATTTACACGCCATAGACCAAATTAACCCATGTCTGGTGGGTGGGCGCCTGATAATTTCGATCCCTGTAAAAGTAATCCTGATCTCTTTAAATTAAGAAAAACCTAATTTCAGCATTTAATCCTGATTAAAAGTGTTATTGGATTACCAAAGCGAAATCCGGATCATAGTAATCTCGATCGCATGTTTACGTTTTGGAAAACCTAATTTCACAATAGAATGCTGATCAGATGCAGAAATCGGATTACCAAAGCTTTGAAAGACTGGCCCCAGGAGGAGAACACACTAAATTCGGCATCTTGTTTTCATGGGGGTATTAGAAGACAGTCAGTTACAAACAAATAACAAAAAGGCGATAACTTCTCTCTCAAATTGTATCTTGTTTAGAAAACAACTGTCATGTAAAAAGCAAGTATGTCTGTATGACACCAAATCACTGATGGATTTAGGAATAGTACTATAATCATAGTATTATTTATAGTTTGAAAATGGTTCCCCCAAAATGAAGAAGCTAAAGAGAAGGGTGGCCTGCGGGAAGTATTTTCTACAAGTTCTTAAAAAGCAGTTCTCCTTTAATATCCTCCCTGCCAGAAAGCACATGGGAATGTAGCTGGGGACATAATTTAATGATTAATGGTTAATGAACGCTATGAAAGGGGTAATCACGGGTGTTGTTAGAATTAATACTAGTGTTGCGATACTGTTTATGTCTGTGAGTTTTTGTGTAGACCTTTTGTTTCGCCCTTGTGCCTATTGTTTTGTTAATGTGCTTTTTCTGTACTGTGTATTTGTATTAAACATGCGCAAAACTGCTTAAACGGCAGCTTCTGTTCTCTGCCTGCTGGTAACATCTTGGGCTGAGACGCTGCCCTGTCACACAGGCTAAAGCAGGAAACTCCCAATTGAATGAACCAGTATAGCCATAGGTGATAGTAATGTCTCAGCTGAATATAACCTACTTTATGAAAAGATGAGTTTGAGTACAAATAAGTGTGTCTATCTCTCCAGATCAATACAAATGTAGTCTGGAGGGGTCTGTTTGTGTTGGAAAAACTGTAGCCCTGGGTCATTTGACTGGGTCTACTGTTTCAAATATTTATTCGTTCACCAATGACTGCTTTTTCTTGTTAGGACACCCAACAATGACTACATTATTTCAATAAATATAACATGTAAGACCTTTTTAACTCAAAATATTTCAAATTTGCAATTAAACAAAACAAAATCCACTTCTGATAAAAACCATGTGCACTTGAACTTTTTAATAGCTGAGATCAGAGGCTACACAGATATACTAAAACCATCCAGTAACAAACCTGACCAAAGCTTTCCAGACCAGAGAAAACATTATGCTGCAGGCTTTTTACAAGGCAACCATTTATCTAACTAAACTTATTAAAAATGTCGGACCAAATTTCTGAAGCTGTGTGGCAAAGTGCCCGCCCCTGTGTGTATTTTGTGTTGTGTGTTAATGTTGGTGTATAGTCATTGGTACACGGGATATAAATGGGTCTGTGTAACATGAGTGTTTAAAATGTATATTTGTATTTAGGCACAAGGATTGCACAGCACTTCACGTGGAAGTAAAACGTAATAATATGTGAGCACGGGGAATTGCACTTTATTAATTCACGTGCGGTTGTACCGCGACTCCAATTGAATGATTGATTAGCAATCGAGTCACGGTACAGCTGCATAAAAGCCGCATGTTTTCACCCACTCCACCATAACTCCACCTCTTGTCAGTTTTTCATGCTTTCTGGCGATGTCACCATTGCAGCGAGTTGACACATACGTGGGAAATTACCAAGCGCCGCCCTAGGACGCAGACCCGACAAAGGAACCGCTAAATTTCTTGTTAAAAAAAAAAAAGTCAAAAAAAAAAAAAAAGTCAAAAGACGCCTCAGGCTCTGAGGGGACTGGATTCCAGGACAATGCTGGGCTGGCAGGCCCAGTCCTTGCGCATAGCCATTCAGGTCCTGGGGATGATGGGACAGGGGTAGCGATGGGAGGCGTATATGAGATTGGGAAAACACACCACAACAACTACTTGGAGGCAGGCTGTGGAGTTTGCTCCTCTGCTACCTGGGGAAGCAGAAGCTCATAAAGGAACAGCAGACCAGGTAGCAAGCGTTCTCCATTGCCCAGGCAGGGGGACCAGTGACGTTTTGTTTGTCTCTTTGTTTTGGCGAATGTGCCGTGTCCTGTGTTTTTGTGTTTGTTAAACCGTTTATTTTCTGGCTGTCTGTTCATTTATTAAATGCTGAGTGAAACCATTCGCTCAGCTCCACCAAACTCCACCTCTCTCTGTCGTTTATTTCCTGTTTCTGGTCTGACGTCACCCACTGCAGTCGTCTTTGTGACAAGCTGTCATTAAAAAAATTAAATAATAAACATCTGTAAAATGTGATAGAGCACACATGCTACACCATGGCCAGTTCTTTAAACTATTTCTACTCAGGGGGAGAGGAGCAGAAGCTAAACTATAAGCTGCCTTGCGGGGAAGAATGGTCCAGCCACCAGTGGCCGAGAAAGAGGGCCAAAACGCCCACACCACGCTTGTTCCTGGACTCCCTGCCCTCGCTTTCTCGCCCAAGGATGCCTGCATCCCTGCGACCAAGGATGCCCCTGTTTCGCGCTTTAACAAGGATGCCTGCATCGCCTCGACCAAGGTTCTTGTTCTCGCTGAGCCCCAAAGGGATTTGTCTCGCTTGCCCAAGGATGCATGCCTTCGCAAAGGATGCCTGCCTTCGCTGTCGACAAGGATGCCTGCCCGCCTTCTCCCAAGGTAGCCTGCCTAGGCAGCGCACTGGGGTTGCGCCCGTTTCGCATCGCCGGGGTTGCAAGCCGTTCTGCATTGCCTATGGGGGAGAAAATTGTATCGGTTGGGGTTGCATTGTCTGATCCGCATCGCCTGGGGTTGACCTGCCGCTCGGCATCGCCTCGGGGGTTTGCCGCAGCTCTGGCATTGCTGGGGTTGGCAGCCGCCTCGCCATGGTATGGGTTCGCTGGAACTGCTCGCAGGGGTCACTAGTCAGCTCTGCCCATTGCGCAGAATTTCCGTCTGTCCGTGGTACAGCGGGGGAGAAGAGATTTCGTGAAATTCCACCCCACTGTCTGGCAGCATGGCCAGTGCAGCCTGGCTAATGGCAAACATTGATGTCCCTTTCAAAACCATTAAAGTCCCTGTCCTTAGCCCAGGACTTTGAGGGCCGAGGACTTTTGGGATTTTTTAGGGGGCGAAGTGCCATGAGGCCATGTGTGCTTTGAAACTGGGGGGTATATGTGGCAAACGCAAAGTGCACGCCTGTGTGTATTTTGTGTTGGTGTTAATGTAGGTTTGTTTGGTTAGGTGTATAGCCATTGGTACACGGATATAAACGGGTTCTGTGTTTACCACAACGTGTTTTTTTTTTTCTTTTTTAAAATGTATATTTGTATAGGCACGAGGATTGCACAGCACTTCACATGCAAGTAAAAAACGTTAATTAATTCATATAATCTGAATATAATAAATGTGAGCACGGGGAATTGACCCTACTAATGTCACGTTTGCCGTTTTGCTACCGCGACCTACCAATTGTTGATAATGATTTTGATAGCAAGCGAAGTCTCGGTACGATTGTATCAAAGTGCATGTTTTCAGACACACTAAGGTTGAGTTGGGCCGTTGAGCGCACACGAGGGCGAGAACAGGATTAGAGACGGAGGTAATAATACTAATAGTAATAATAAAAGTTAAAAATATCTGCTCACAGTGTTTTGTCGTAGTGTTCTTTATAGTCAGTTTCTGCTTGTTGTCTTATGTGTGGTGAGTGGCGAATGTGCTGTGTCCTGTGTTTTTGTTTGTTAAAACCGTTTTATTTTCTGTCTGTTCATTGATTAAATGCTGAGCAAAACCATTCGCTCAACTCCACCAAACTCCACCACTCTCTTGTTGTTTATTTCCTGTCTGGTCTGATTAAAAACAAGCTGTCATTAAAAAAATTAAATAATAAACATCTGTAAAATGTGATAGAGCACACATGCTACACCATGGCCAGTTCTTTAAACTATTTCTACTTAAACTATAAGCTGAGCAAGGTGGCAGAGCCTTTTATCCTTGCATAGGATTTAAAAATAATGACACAGTTCTAAAATGTTATCTTAATACTCAACATTTCAGAAAAAACTTCAGGATATTCATTGAATACACCACGATCCAAAGCATTTCAGCTACTGAAAAACAGATTTCCTGACTTAATTTGGTCTAAAACATATATTATCTCACCTGGAATATGTTCTTTTAATTACAGTTTGTTCTGTTTTATATATTTATATCTTGGTCTCAGTTCAGCTCCTCCTACATGGCACAAGGCAACCCGGCTCAACGGAGGAAGCTGGTAGTCAACGAGATGCAAAAGCAGGAGGAGAGGATCAGGTGTGTAAAGGCCGTTTTCCAGGCCAAGCAGGGAGAATGAATGAGATGGGAGAGTGTGGAACAACGCAAGATCGGCTGGCAAGACCTGTGGACAATGGAACAGAGCAGGATCAGTTTCCTCATCAGATCAACATATGATGTTCTCCCATCACCACAGAACCTAAACCTCTGGGTGGGTGAGGATCCCTCATGTCCTTTGTGTTCATCACTTGCAACATTAAGGCACATTTTGACAGAATGTAAGGTGGTCTTAGCCAAGGACGGTTTACTTGGCACCATGACTAGGTGCTGCAATGTTTGGCCTTAGCATTGGAAGACAAGTGTAACCTGACAAGTAAGATGCCACCAGTTCCATCAAAGCATTACACACAAAAGACAATATTCCTCCATCCAGGAGAGCAATCACCAAGAAAAGGTGTTAAAACCAAGCCTCGCCCAGGACAACTGGAAGCTGCTAGAGACTGGAAGATGCTGGCAGATGTTATTCCACAGCTTATTTTTTCACCAGAGATCCACCTGCCACCACTAACCTTCGACCAGATATTGTCTTGTGGTCTGGATCAGCACACCTTGTTCATCTGGTAGAGTTAACAGTGCCATGGGAGGATGCTGTGGATGAGGTGTATGAGATGAAGAAACTTTGGTATGCTCAACTAGCTGCTGAAGCGGAACAGCGTGGCTGGAGAGTCCGAGTTTACCCAGTGGAGAGGGGTTGTCGAGGATTTGTGGCACATTCTACAACCCAGTTTCTCAGAGATGTCGGGTTTAGTGGCCAAGAGTTGTGTCGCAGAGTGAAGAACTTATCTGAAGCAGCAGAAAGGAGCAGCAACTGGCTGCGGTTGAGATGGAAAGATTCTAGATGGGGATCTCAAGCACAATAGAAAGAAAGCAACGCTGATATACGGGTAAGTAAGCTGGGCTGAGCTGAGTGGGGGCTGGAGGGGAGTGATGCTGGGACGCCAGAATCACTGTTGAGCCCTCTTGAGGTGTCGTGGGCTAGTCAACGAAACACAGAAGATGGAAGATGCCCACTTGAAGACCACAGATGTGCTGGTGAGACCGCACTGGGTTGATCCCCGGAGCCAGCATTTCAGCCGTTGTGTGTGCTGATGCATTGGGAAGGCAAAATGAGTTGATCCCTGGAGCCAGCATTACACTTCAGCAATCAACACCAGACAGAGGGATATCTACATCATCAAATGGAAAGCAACGCAAATGGATGGAGATGCAGATGGATCACATTAGTTTACTGTAAAGCTATGTCTTAGTTAGTGCTTATCTTGGCGAGAGCCGAGTTCAAATCAGCATGAAGTTTAACATCTACTCTCATGTAATGGAAATCATTTATGCTATATATACATTATGTAAGTGAGTATGACAGGCTGCCCACCCCTTGTATATATTTATTCATGTATATGTAGTCTTTTCATAAGTATTATTATTATTATTATTATTATTATTATTATTATTATTATTATTATTATTACTATATGTGGGTAGACGAAGGCCATCCGTCATTGTTATTTGTTATTTGGGATGGACAACGCTGGTACTGTTTAAGTAGCTTGGATGTGGTTAAAATCCCATCCATAAAAACCTTGTGGGAATGTGGCTGGAGCCTTAATAAGTTAATTATTTGATTAATAGATCATTAAGGCTCCAGCCACAGAATATAAAAGGACCCACTCCGGGCTCATTAAATGGAGAGCTGAGGAGAAAGATGTAAATATAGAGAGAGAGAGAGAGAGAGAGAGAGAGAGAGAGAGATTGATTGCTATCATGTCTACAAGGTTGAAAGGTACTTGTTTTACCAACGTGTAGTATTGTTTGTGTTTGCTTTGTTTTGGCCAATGTGCCCTTTTTGTGTGTTTTATCAACGTGTTTGTATTATTATTTAATAAATATACAGCTGCGGCCATTTCAGCCCCATACCTTTGGGTTGCTTATGTGCTGCTTCTTGCACACTGACGTAATCACACACGCCACTCAAGCCATCTTTGCCACAGTGAGTCAGCACTATTTTTTTTAGCAAATATAATTCTAGGTACTCTCTAATAGTCTTGTTAAGGTTAACCTACTTGCACCTTACTGACTACCTGCTGAATGAAAAAGCTTCACAGAACAATGGGGAAGTACTGGCACCACATGTCATGGATAGCTTGGTGGGGATGTCAGATCAGAAAGAGAATGGACACACAGGCAAGTACCATGGGGGAAGAAGCTAATGCGCTCGTTTCTTTATTAAGTCACTAAAACACTGTTTTATTGTTGTTATTGTTTTGTAGCATGGATGGGGTTAAAATAAAATCACGAGATTACGTGGTCAACAGTGAGTGACTGCTGACAAACTGTCTGTCGACCACGCGTATGAGAAAGTCCGTGCAGAACGCGGTTGAGGGAGAAACTAGGTCATTAATAGCCAGTTAATCCCTTTACCACAATATAAAAACAGCAGCTTTTGCTGATCGAGGTTGGGTATTCAGAGGTGGAACATAAGCATAGTGTTTAAACATAGTGTTTTGTATAGTCCTTTTATTTTGGCCCTTTTGCCTGTTATTTTGTTAAATTGTTTTGGTTGTCTTGTTTTGATAATTTAATTAACCCTTTGCGGTCCATTTATTCAGCACCTGTGAGGCGCATCAGGTCCAATTTATTTTCATACGCGCTGTTTAATTTAAATGAGCTGTTTAAAAGTAATTTTATTTAAAGTAAAGCTGGTTTAAATGGCACTGCATATCAACAGGATACTCAGTACTGCATCTCCAGCCAAGCCCCACCCAGTGTTCGCTGTATTTTAAACATACCTCTTTATAGACATGCAAACTGATAAATCCTCTCCTGTTCACTCATTTTATCACCAAACTCCTCAATAATGTGACCCAAGTCATTATTTTATTACTATTACATCTCAAAAAGCTTTGCAAATGTTTGTGATATTCTTTGAGTGCTGGATGTGGAAGCAGCTACCTCCTTTGTTTATATCTGCTTGTCTCTGTTTGGTGCAGCTGCTAGGGCTATTGCTCACACGGCCCTTTTTTTTTGGTTTCATTCGGGTCCTATTGGTCTCTCTCGGCTGTTGAATGGTTTTCTCGACTTTTTCCGGAGAAAAAAAATGACTAGAGACCTGTGCTTTATGTCTTTTCGATGATGTCGGACAGGGTCTGACGTTGGACTGGAAAAGGAAAGTCGTAATGTTGGACCTGGTCCGAAATTGGACCACAAAGGGTTAATAAAGAAATGAGCGCATTAGCGTCTCGCTCCACAGTGATTGCCTGTGTGTCCTTTCTCCTCCTGGTCTGATGTCACCACCAAGCTATCCATGACAAATTGTGTCAGAAAGTGTGAAAAAAGTACATTCACGGATGCAGGCCAAGAAAATATTGCATGTACAATTGTATTATTTTATTTTTGTGAATTGTTTTTGGAGAGAAGAGGATGGAAGGTCTGTGGTGCCAGCATTGCTCAGAAGTAGGTGACTAGTACACCACTGACTGCCTCTTTCAAAAGGAGAGGGAAGTGCACCCTGCCCACAAAAAGGAGAGGAGGAGCTGCCGGTCCAAGATGCGAGCAAGGAAGCGTCTCCAGGGCCACCATTGCCATGGCTGGAATACCCTGCAAACTACATGACAGAAGAGCCACTCGGAAGTCTACTTGAGATCTCGAGCTGTTGCCATGCCTGCAGGGTGTGTCCCGCACCGCCCGAGGGTGCATATTCATTCCCGCCCGGGGATGCCCAAAATAAACACAATACATACAGGGGTGGGGTGTACCCCACCACAGTAGCTTTTGAAAATTGCCCAAACTAAATTAAAAGAGGAAGGAATCCTCAGCTAGACCACAAGACACCTACAGTGCCATGAAAAAGTATTTGCCCCTGTCTGATTTTCTGCATTTTTGCACATTTTTTCACATTGAATTTGGTCAGATCTTTTTGTGGGTTGTAGGTAATCAAAGTAATCAAACATGCAATCTTCAGGTGAGAAAAAGTTAACTCAACCCAATTAAAGGGATAATTAGGGTCAGCTGTTTAAATACTTTGGTTAACAATTAGGTCTGATTTGGGCCAGCCCTGCACTTCATTGAGTTGAAGCAGTTCTGCATGAAGGAGTGGACCAAACCTCCATGCTGCTTCGAGAGACTGATCAATAACTACCAGAAGTGTTTGGTTGCAGATATTCCTGCTAAAGGTGGTGTAACCAGGTATTCATTCTAAGCGGGCGATTACTTTCACACTGGGGCATTGGGTGTTGCATAACTTCCTTTAATAAATAAAGGAAATAAGTATCAATATTTTGTGTTATTTGTTCACTCAGGGTCCCTTTTATCTAATATTAGATTTTGGTTGAAGATCTTATAACATTCAGTGTCAAAAATATGCAAACATGCAGAAAATCAGACAGGAGGCAAATACGTTTTCATGGTACTGTGTATGATAAGAACAGGGCTCAGAATGGGACCCGATGGATTTCAAACCATAACAACTAAATTAAGCCCCCTAGTCCTAGTCGTGCTCACACAGCTCTAATCCCGGGTACATGGTTTCTAAATAATAAATAAATAAATAAATTTAAATTCCATTTAATAATAAAGGAAGGAGTTAAGAATAGTAACAGCAGCTTGTTGCCTCCCTTACAATCAGCAACACAAATCAAAGAAGACCGACCAGCCCAGGGATTGCTTGTAGGAGCCTGCGATTCTCACAATATTATGCAAGTTCACCTTGTGTGAGAGGAGGTGCATGAAGGCCCCTGAGGAAAAAACACAAATCCAAATGTCGATTTGTCGACAGAGTGAAGAGAGTCTGCTGGCTGAAGGCTGATTTATTTGATTCTTCCAGTTAATCACCGCCAGCCTGTGGCCAAACGAATCTCTAGCACAGCTGAAAGGCAGTCAAGGGAAACAGGCTTATAAGCATAAAGCTGCATAATAGCATTCAATGAAGTGTGAGACTTTTAGTTCAGTTTCAGTGAGCCGGCCACACCACCAGAATGTCAAAGAGGATTGTGGGTGGAAAAATTATGGATTTAAACTGCGAGCTGTAAATGAGGTCAATATGTCTGGTTCATAAAC
Organism: Polyodon spathula; assembly: GCF_017654505.1. Lineage (NCBI taxonomy): Eukaryota > Metazoa > Chordata > Actinopteri > Acipenseriformes > Polyodontidae > Polyodon > Polyodon spathula. The sequence goes on from NC_054534.1 coordinate 41,612,313, forward strand.
AGTCCAGAACCTATTCCAAGAATTCAGTGAGGGGGAAAATTAGCGTGAAGCTAACACTGTAGACAAACCTCCTTGAGATATAATTGCGACTATAAATACAAGTGAAAGCTTACTGAATGCAATAAAATACCAAAACACCTTTAATGTATAATTCTGCAGAACCTGCATTTACACTTGCATTCCATTGTGCATGTTTCACAAGCTATCATAGTTTACTTGGAGATTCAGCTCCCTTTCATTTTTTTTATTTCTTCTTGCAACAGCTCTGCACTTCACTAGTGCACTTGAACATCTTGAGTTGCTACAGCAAAAACTATAATAGTCTACCTGGTAAAACTATTCAGTGGAGACAAATGTAATTTCACAAATTTGCAGCACTTTCTAGCTTTGTTATTACTATTTGATACTGTTACAGTGCAAAAATGAAAACATAATGAGAACAATTTATAATTAATTAAAGAATAATGTATAAAATCTGCCAGAGTTAAATATATAATAGTAAACATGACATAAAAGCACTTTCATTAAGCACTTGAAATCACTTTGCTGCTCAGTTTCTGCTCAGTTTTTACGTGTTTTATAACAAGCAAAAGTCCATTACTACTGCTGTGATAAAAGCACACCAGGAATATGTAGATCGCAGTAATTCAGCTTTGAAAGCAATTGTAGATTTGGTAGCTGTTTGTGGTCAGCAAAATCTTGCCATCAGGGGCCACACTGACAAGCGCAGCAACTTCAGCTCTTTATTGGAATACAGCGCCAAAGGAGATGAGACACTGAGAAGGCACTTACAGCAAGCAGCAGGGAAAAAGCCTGTACATTAGCAGCAGAAATTGAAATAATTTTCTCAATGCCTCATACAGCTAGATTGCAAACCCAGCGATCAAATGTCACAGTTTTAATGCTGCATGAATACTGGCGCTTAAACCTGTTTATCCTGTTTTTAGGTCATGTAACCACACAGATGAATGATCAAGTATGTAGTTCTTTTCCTTGACTGAAGGCTTAGTATCTCTTACCCAACAAGCTGGCCATGATGACCCCAGCTATGTGGAATGAGATAAAAAGAGGAGTATGGGGCTATGATGCCCAGTCTAGAAACAGCTGATGCTAAGCTTGAGCTCTGGAACCATTCTAACACTGCTAAGAGCAGTAGTGATATATGCAATATGTTAGAAGATACTGTTATACTCTACCTACCTGCATAGCACCGTGACAGAGACATGACTGTTGTAGGACTTTGATGCAACAGGAACCCAGAGAATTGCAAATCGATTAGAAACAGGAATAATTTTCATCCGCGCTGACTTCCACGTTTGTTTTCTGAAACCTGTTTGTTTTAGATTCTGTTTTACAGCCTCGATATTAGCCTTTTGTTTAATGTGCAATTCTGAAGCTAAATAGTGTATTTTCTCCAAAGTCACATAACAAGATGTGCAAAACAATTTACCTCCACCAGCATGTAACGCTTCTTTGGGAAATTTCTTGACACGATCCTCAGATGAAATATACTTTGCTTTTTTTGCTTTGTCATCCTGTTACAGAAATAGAATGAATCTTAGTGATAAATTTCCCTCCCAACCTGTGAGTGCGCTAAGTAACAGGAACAGAGTACCTTGGATTGGTTGGCCTGATAATTAATTCCCGTGGTTAAAAGTAAGTTGGTCATCTAGAAAAGTGGTGGAGTTTCGGAGCACTAACTCATCGACCCGGAAGAGAAATGATGTGGCAGCCGTGGATTGGAGGAGCAGCTGCAATCCTTTACCAAGGGGTCGTGTGTGACGGTACAAATAGGGGTCGAAGCGACATTATCTGTTCATTCGGTTATGGTTAAGGAACAACCCAGAAGGATCAGTATTGTGAAAAGTATCGTGTTTTGTTTGTTTTGTCTTGTCTAAAAATACTGTTTGTTATTGTTTAAATGGCTAACACGATCCGGAGCTGTCGCCAATTGCCGACAACATCACTGCACTTCATTATATTCGTTTACTGTTTATTATTTACTGTTGTTATGCCATCAGGCAATTGGATTACAAACCATTCAACAACATTGCACTGGATTATAATCGTCTATCTGTTTATTGATTGCCTGCACCTGCACACTGTTAACCACTTTGCCACACATCCATTTTTGGTATTTTACCTCCAATGCTGAAAACTTTTTAGCAACCTAAATCAAAAACCAATGCTATACTGTACAGTACAGGTCACAGAAAAGCCAGTACAGACGCACTGATACTAGGCTGATTAACGTATTGTTATGTGAATAGTAAACAAGAAAGTTAACCACTTTGGATAATGTTATTTGTCTAAGGGTTTTTTGTTTTTGTTTTTTGCCTAAGTGCAATGCACACAGGACAGCGAAGGAATAAAAAAAAACATCTAGCTACAGATTTAAGACATGTATTTTGCGATTGTGCAGAGGTTCATTTAAATTAGGTTTCTTTTTTTTTCTCTCCGTACTAGTCCAGTATGCATTGGCCCCTAAAGAGGCGAATTTCACAGTGACCCCTCCACAAAATCGCTAATTAGGTAGACCCCTAATTATGTAAGACCTATGTTGAAAAAGGTGCGGATGGGGCTGATTTATCAAACTATCGCCCCATCTCTAATCTACCGTTTCTATCAAAGTTACTTGAGCGTGTGGTTTACATTCAGCTCTCAAAACACATTTTGGCCCATACTCTTAGATCCTTTTCAGTCTGGATTCCAGCAGGGACATGGTAGGGACACAGCACTGAAACAGCGCTGATCAGGGTTGTTAACGACTTGCAGATCAATGCTGATTGTGGGAGAGCCTCTACACTGCTGGATCTATCAGCAGCTTTTGACACGGTGGACCATGATACACTTTTCAGTCATTTAAGGACTTGTATCAGTCTTGACGAATCAGCAATGTCATGGTTTGAGTTATATTTGACAGGTAGAACACATGATGTGAGTTTCAGAGGTCAGGATGCTGATGTAGGCCGCGTGTCATATTGAGTTCCACAGGGTTCTGTTATGGGTCCTACCATTGGAATTGCTGCTACGTCAACAAGGGATGTGTTTCCATTCCTATGCTGATGATACCTAGCTGATGATACTTAGCTGTATATTCGTGTGGGCAGTGACAATAGCGCTACAAATGACTTTTCCTCCTTAGCTGCCTGTGTATCGGATATTCGCCATTGGATGACCTCCAACTTTCTTCAGTTAAATGCAAGCAAGCTAGAGCTAATTCTTTTTGGCACAAAAAACAGCTAGCCAATTTGGATAGTTTTATTTTTAATGCATCTGACTGCAAAATAATACCCTCTTATGTGAGGAGCTCGGAGGTCACCCTGGATAGTGGTCTCAGACTGGAGAAGCATATATTTCTTGTGGTTAGGTCTCCCTTTTATCAAGGAAATATTGTGCATGGACTGTATGCTGGACTGCCTGATAAGCTTCTTTATCGTCTCCAACTAGTGCAAAATGCAGACGCAAGAGTCTTGACAGGAAAGGGCGGTCTGGAACATATCTCTCCAGTGCTCAGGGATCCATATTGGTTGCCAGTCCACTTACAGATTACTTTTAAAATCATTTTATTAACATATAGGTCTCTGAACGGTACCAGCCCTACTTATCTCTTTGAGCTTCTGGAGAAATATGTCCCTACCAGATGTCTTGGGTCTAGTGCATAGAACTGCCTTGTGGATCCTTGCTTCTGATGTGTGACTTTGGGCGGGCTTTCCTTTAGTTGCCTGGCTCCAATAATACGTAATGACCTTCCTGTTAATGTCAGAGGAGCTGACAGCTTAAATACATTACAAGGACTGTTAAAAACCCGTCTATCTAGTAAAGTGGTGCTGTAGGTTGTGGCTGCATGGAATGAACTGGGTGTTTGCTATTGTCATGATGCCATGATGCTTTCCGAGTGAAATTTTTTTTTATTATCCAAATGCAAATTTGATTACTTTTATATTTATTTATCTAGGATACATTGTCTTATTGCTATTCTAAATTATATGCTTTTGTATCTATTTGTACTTTATTTATTTTGTGTATTTTAAAAAGAAGTTTAATATCTATTAACCCTTTGCAATCCATTTATTCAGCGCTTGTCAGACGCGTCAGGTCCAATTTATTTTTACACACACTGTTTAAATTAATTTTTTTCAGAGTAAAACAGGTTTGAAATGCATTGAATCGCATAAGGACACTCAGTACTGTATCTACAGCCAAGCCCCACCCCTTGTTCTCTCTATTTTTCACATACCTCTGTATAGACATGCATACTGATAAATCTTCTCCTGATTACTCGTTTTATCACCAAACTCCTCAATAATGCGATCCAAGTCATTATTTTATTACTACAGCATCTCCAAAAAGCTCTGCAAATGTCTGTGATATTTTTTGAGCGCTGGATGCAGAAGCAGCTACCTCCTTTGTTATGTCTGTGTTATCTCTGTAGTCGGTGGGGCTACGAGATAGGCCCTTTTTCGGTTTCATTCGGCTCATATCGGTCTCACTCGGTCATTTAAAGGTTTTCTCTGCTTTTTCCGGAGAAAAAACGACTAGAGGTCTGTGCTTGTCGTCTTTTTGACGGGAAAGAGAAAATTGTAATATCGGACCTGGTCCGACATAGGACTGCAAAGGGTTAATGTTTTTTGTTATGTATGTGGTGTAAAGCGCTATCAGGAGCCTTTGTTGGTGTGAAAGGTGCTATATAAATAAAGTTTGATTTGATTAAGAAATCAAACCTCCCCCCAGCTTGTCTGTGTACCTTTTATTGTTGTTGTGGACTATTTGATTTACCATTCACTTGTTCATGGCTGTCTCTGTTTTGCTGTTCTGTCTCGATGGCAGCACGCTGTGTTTGTTCATTTTTAGAAAAGGAAACAGTGATACAATTTGATTGCAATTTTCTAACATGACAGTGTAGGTGCTGTAGATCTCGGGAAAGAACAAAAATTCAGCACTCTGATTGGCTATAACACTTTACAGCATGGTGATGCAGAGTCTGCATGAGCAGGGATGTTAGTGTGGTTCAATTGTGCATACCATGTGAAAGATTTCTGGGGCACTCAGGCACTGAGAAATGCGCTGAGAGGAGAACATAGACTGTGAGTGTATGTCTGCACTTGTGTGCAGGGGTAGGACCAAAACTGAAACACCTGTTATAACTGTCAATATGATGTAGGGCCACACTGGACACCCAGGCTGGCATTGATTTAATTGAACAAGTCTGTTTGTATTGTATTGGAGGAATACATAAACATCTCTCAATGATTCCTGACAATTCCTTCACCAATTCCTGTCATTTGCAGAAAAGTATATACTACATAGTGCAGCTGCTTGTGAGTGGATGTGTATGTATAGGAGCTAAAGGTTCTAATTTGTAGGTAGGGAAGGGTCAAAGGTAACCCTACTGAACATAGAAGTTAGTTCTCGAAGTAATGAGTAATTTCTTAAAGTGAGTCTTTTTCTACAGATATTAGTTTGGTTTATTCAATACATGCAGGGAATCCTTTTCTCAGTACAGAGCAAGCAGATTAAAAAATGCATACAGAAACATGATCTTAAATACCCATTTGCACCTGGGTTTTTCCCCTCCCCCGTTCCTTTGTAGGTCTAATTACCACAGGACAACACCCTGTGGGCTACACTTGCAGGTGGTCTCATATGCAGAGAAAATTACATGTCGCTAAAGAAATCTAAAGGTTGCTAGTACAGAAAGTAACTGGTTCTAGCTCGATTGTGTTTATGTTTTGTACTTGTTCTTTTGTGTTCTCACACTATGCCTGAACTTATGCTTGGGTGTATCTTGGGTGTATCTGTCCCTCCAGCACTGGGTTATTGCGGTTTCTTCAGCTGCTAAATTGCCACTGTTATTCTTTGCACAGACTTGTGGGTTTAGACAATTCCTGCCGTCAGCACAATTTAAAATATTTATATATTTATTTTTTCTCTGTTCTTTTTTTATGTGAATTGTGCCTGCCTGTAGCCAGGGCTTCCATTGGCCTTGACATGAAAAAAGCTAAACTGAGAGCTCATCCACCCCCACCTGTCATTCTGCTTACCAGAACCTCCCTGCTTTTACATTCTACAGCAAGAATCAAAACAAACAGATCAGAATGATTTTGGATGCTTTACTTTTCTGTTTAGATCTACTCAGTAATATGTGCTGATAAAAAAAAAAGTCAATTCTTCCACTTGGCAGGATAGGTTTTTAAAATAATACATCTGTTTGAACCATTGAATCTCAATATAATGAGGTGACATCAAAGAAACAAGTTGTTCTTCAGAAGATTTTTTTCGTGAAATCTGTGTTCTTCTGCTCACACAGCTTTGAATTTAAATTCTAATGACATGTTTCTCTTTAACAGAAGGAACAGCTCTGAAAATAGTTTTGGGAATTTGAAAACTGTTTTAATGGTTTTAAGGTAGGTTAAAAGCAGATACTGCAACATTTGAGAAAATTAGCCTTATTCACACATCTTTTCTCCACAGTTGATATAACCTGCACTTTAGACTGAGAAATCTGGAATCACCTTTTGAGATGACCAAACTGCTGCTCCAGGTGAAATGCTTGGTGACGCACACTTTGCGGCTCAAATTAACTAATGAAAAAATAATAAACAAAAACGAGAAAAAAATAAAAGTTAAAATAAACATAGCAAGTATATTATTTGTGTTCTCTGTATTTATTCATGTTTATTATTTCTTCTCTCTTCTGTTTCTTTGAGCCTGCATGTTCACTGCAAGGACAGTTCGTCACTTGATGACCTTCGACCTCGCGCATGCATATTTCGATCACCTCCAGTGAAAGACAGATGTGCTTGAAAGAGAATTTCATCATTTTAAATGAAGTGTTTGTTCATTTCGTGGAGACAATGGCATTGAGCAAACCCTCCACACGTAATAAACAAAAGTATGCGGCTTAAGCCAGCATGGTAGGAATAGTTTGCTTTCACTGGAAACAGTGGTAAACCTCTGTGTCTCATCTGAAACAAATCACATACACACGTATTCTGCACAAGGAGAGCAACCTTAAACGTCATTATGAAACAGTTCACAACACATTTTCACTTGAATATCCTCCAGGATCAGACTTGAGGAGAAACAAGCTGGCCTCTTTAAAAGTATGCCTCAACAGTCAACAGATGCTCCTTTGGCTTTCAGTAAAGAGGCTGTTGTAACGACTCCAGCGAGATTGGCATGGATCGAGCTCTTTGTTTTTGGTTTTTATTTTGGGTCATGTGATGTCCCTTTAAAGTTATGAGCCGACTCTGTTTCTTAATTAAACTCTTGGAAAAGCATTAATTGTGAAACAAGATCGCTTTTCTTTTTTCTCTCATAATTTGAATGAGACTGATTCTGTTTCATTGATAACACCATGTAACAATTTTTTTTTTTTTTTTTTTTTTGGTTCCTGGGTAGTAAGTGTTATTTCCTAATTGCTTATGCCTCAAAAGTATAGAAAATGGCTATTATTCCCCACAAACTTTGCTTTTGTGACCAGGACAGTGATATTTTGAAATTTACCTATTTTCCAGAACATTCCAGATAGATCCAGTGCTGAGTAAACTTGGAGTAACTTCTAGAACTTTCTAGAACTTTCCAGTAATATAAACACCAAGGCGCACTACCACAGGAGGGACTGGCCACAGCGGACCTAGTTCTCTGTGGGGAGGAACAACGTCAAGTGGGAGCCACTGGTGGACCCCCGGAAGGTGCTGATGCCACCACTGCACATCAAATTGGGCCTTATGAAACAATTTGTCAGAGCTCTAGATAAGGAGTCGGCAGCCTTCAAGTACCTTCAAGACTTCTTCCCTAAGCTGTCTGAGGCAAAGGTCAAAGCCAGTGTCTTCGTCGGACCACAGATAAAGAAGATCCTGGAGTGCAATGAATTCCCCAAGAAGTTCACTAGTAAGGAGAAAGCGGCTTGGAACAGCTTTGTCGCAGTGGTTCGGGGCTTCCTGGGCAATCACAATGCTGAAATCTATGTGGAGCTGGTTGAGACTCTGGTGAAGAACTATGGCACAATGGGCTGTAGGATGTCTCTCAAAGTCCGTATCCTTGATGCTCAGCTTGATAAATTTAAGGAGAATATGGGAGCATACTCAGAGGAGCATACTCAGAGGAGCATACTCAGAGGAGCAAGGCGAGCGCTTCCACCAGGATATACTGGACTTTGAACGCCGCTACCAAGGACAGTATAACGAGAACATGATGGGAGACTACATTTGGGGGCTGATTCGTGAAAGTGATTTACAGTATAACCGTAAATCTCGAAAAACTACTCACTTCTAAATCTTTTTTAGTCATTTTTGTATTACTTTAGTATAAATACATGTTAATTTGGATTCATATGTTGTTTTTTTCTGACTTTATGTGAACAAAAAGTCACAAATTCACCCGTTTTCTCATTGGAAATAGGTAAATTTCAAAATATCACTGTCCTGGTCACAAAAGCAAAGTTTGTGGCGAATAATAGCCATTTTCTATACTTTTGAGGCATGAGCAATTAGGAAATAACACTTACTACCCAGGAACAAAAATTGTGTTACATAGTGTAATGTAACAAAAGTAGATCCTTATTTTTAATTCAAACCAAACACAAAAAAACGAGTTCAGTTAAATTGCTTTTCCCATTTTTAAAATTTTAATTTTGTTGCAAAAATGTTATAACCTTATTTGCAAATAATAGTTTCCTCTTCATTTTGATTTAATTAAATCAATTTAACTTCACTCACAGTTTGCGTTCAGTTTGAATTAAAAATAAGGAGCTGCTTTTTTTTTTTACATTGTCAATGAAACAGAATCACAGTATAAAGCAAGTATTGGGAGACAAAACTAAAGTGGACATGTTTCCAGTGTTGCCAACCCCACAAAGCAGGAGGTTGCCAGAGCAACCTTACAAAGTCACTAGATGTCGCTATTTATACATTTAAAGTTGCCAAAAATGTCGCTAGACAGTTTACCACTCCTCTCAGAATCGCTTAACCATTAAGACTAAACATCAATTTAAACAATATCAAATGGATTAATGATGGTTGATCATTTTTTAAACATTCTATATTTATATTTGTATGGATTATCCACCTATACAGCGTCAGTTTGATGTTATTGATTAGCATAACTTATATTGGATTTAGTACATTATGTTTGTTTAAATAATTGATGTTGTTTGCTTCTGTTAACAAGGGGCAGCTGTAGTTTAAGTAGTTATTTACATTACAGTTAGCAGGTCACTTGCGAACTCTTTGATTCACAGCCACAGCCACTCTCCGCAGCAACTTTTCAAATTTGCACTGGGCTGTGCAGAATCATCACAGATTTCTGCAGGTGGAGTTGAGTGACATGACGCCGCTAGATTTGTGGCTAATCACTTTGATATTGTTTTTATCGCTAGGGAAACCAAAAAGTTGCTAGATCAAGCGATAAAATCGCTAAGCTAGCAACACTGCTTGTTTCACAATCAACACTTTCGTCAGCTCAAAAAAAAAGGAACTTCAAAAATAAATAAAACAGTAATCAAAGAAACAGGCTTGTAACCAGCAGGTCCCTGGTTCAAATCCCAGATCAGCCACTGACTCATTGTGTGACCCTGAGCAAGACAGTTAACCTCCTGCTCTTTTGGGTGAGACATTGTTGTAAGTGACTCTTCAGCTGATGCATAGTTCACACACCCTAGTCTGGTATCTTGTAAATCACTTTGTGATGGTGGTCCACCGTGAAAGGTGCTATATTATTATTATTATTATTATTATTATTATTATTATTATTATTATTATTATTATTATTATTATTCAGATGAATAAATATTTTTATAAAATTGGAGTGTTGATGCTTGACTAGAGAATGCATGTTTAAATGTTATATTGCAGGTCTAAAATGCATATTATATTTACATATATTACATCTCATCATGACCAGATACTGTAATCCCTTTCAAAATAAATACAGTACATTTGTCAACCACAAAGTATTTAATACACACAGCAGCAATACAAAAAAATCATGGTGAAATCAGGGCAGTTTTATAATTAGTTTTATATCACATTTTGCTTCATAATAACTGATTATATTTAATTTATAGTGCATACATGTATTATAAACAGAAACAGAAACAATGGAAAACAACCATAATGTTACATGTAATGTTTAATACACTGTATATCTACAGTACAATCAAAATGACACAAACTGTAAGGCCGTGCAGCGTTCTCCCATGTTGTGTATCTTGCTGCCATCGAGAGACAACAACTACTGTGATTAAAACAATGCTAGTATTTAAAATGTCTTGCTCGTAAACAATTCATTTTTTACAGTGCGTGTCTTGTGGCTCTCAGCCATATGAAAATACTGGTTTATGTCTTGTAGGGTCAGGAAGTTTGGACACCCTTGGCATATAACTTACTAAATACTTTGCCAAGCATAAACACCTACTAGAATTTATGAACTGTCTCTGTCTGCATGACTGTAAAATGATGTTAAACAACAAGGTCAGTGGTGAATTAGGTTACAATTTACATTTTGTAATTAAGTATGTTGTTGAATTGTAACTACATAACATAATGTGAAATTACTGTGTTACTACAGTGTAGAAACAATATAGTTACAGACAATAAAGTACAGGTGCATGGCACTTATAATGGACTCCAAGGGACAATGAAAATCAGTACTTTATAAACGAAGTACATAGAAAATACAATTTGAAAGGCTGTAAGTAATTGCGAACCTAAGTACCTTAAATACAAACATTACAAGAAAGCTTAACTGCCAAAGAACGGGAGTTTATAATTTGTACAAAACACGCGCCTGTGGGCTGTACAATGTAATAAGTAGTCCTATTTAAAAGCCCATAATTGGACTGAACAACATAGAGGACTTCTCCAGCCATCAAATGATGGCTAGAGAGAAGAATTCAAATTAGCATCCTCAATTTGAGGATGCTAAATGGATGGGCTTTTAACTAATTTAAACTAAAAATATGGTCAGAAAGTCTGGAAATTAAATATTCAGAACAAAAGGGGGGGTGGTACAGAGCATGACACCCAGAGCCCACTGGTCGACAAAGGCTGACATGTCGCCAGCAGACTCCATGTGGGCGTGCTCCAAATTAACCCGGGACCAGACCAGGGCCCTGAACATGGCTCAGCAGTCAAAGAAAATGTCACTTACGCCCCTCTAATTCTAAGCCCTCGACCTGTACTATCATGAATTGCAGGTTGTCACTGTCTGCAGCATTTCCTGAGAAGAACCTTAAGTATCATTGTCTGCAGTAAATACCACCATCATTTCTATTATTAAAAGGGGACCCATTCCTAGAATGTTATGTTGCTCTGTAGAGTCTTTTTAAAAGTCACAGTTGCACATATAATATTCTGACAATCTTATGTTTTCTCTGATGAAGAGAATCTTTCTTCCATCAAATTTTGTTATTCTGAATCAAAATTTATATTCATACAATTGCTTATGCTTATCGATTACCAGACTCAGGGCAACAGGACTGTTGTTTTTTCCAAGGTCTTGTCTTATGTATCCTGTTAAAAGCATCAGTGATGGTCATAGAATCCTTTCTCATCACACTCAACACTGAGCTTGCCTCTTTACAAGTTGAATGCAACTCATTCAGAACAGATGTATGTTTAATGCATGACAGTATGTACACATATGCCTATATTACATATGCAGTATGGTATTTTATTGTAAATTAAAAAAAAAAAAAAAAAACTGAAGATACTTTGCAGACAAAAGGGATCATATGAGTATATTTTACATAATGTAAAAATGCTTCATACTCAAACATTACAGTTCGAATATACTGGATATAAAGCAACATTAATTTCCACATGTCTTATACCCCTTTTCACACACAAATGCCACTACTTAGCTGTCTCAGAGACATTTAAAATATTCTTTAAAATACCCATTCACACAGCACGAAATTGCGCAATCCATGCGGGTATAATACCATCAACCATTTCAGTTTTAGAAAACGAAAGCATGTAACAACGACTAAAACACGCAACACTTCTGGTGTAAAATCACGTGGGATGTTGACTTTCAATCCACGCCCACTATAGCTCTTCAGGGCTGGCATAGCATTTCACACAGGCAGTTAACACTGTTCAGTGCTGTCTTCGAACCACCTTACGAGTGGTTCAGAGACGGCATAAAATATGACTGCTCTGTGGCGGTATAGGCAATTCACACAGACCAAAATGTTGCTTCAGTGCCTGTTCTCAGCTGACACAAATTCTGTGTGACAGGGGTAATATATGCAATTTTTTAAAATAAAAAGACAATGCCATCATCTCAATAATAATAAACCACTATCTCATTATGCCCCCACACCAGTCCCAGAGAGGTGTGGATTACTGCCAGTTAATTATATTTTAGATAACGCTGGTTACAGCCTCACATCATTAATAAACTGGCACGTGGCTGGGGAACAGTGGATTATGTGAAATAATCAATTTTATGACAGTCAATCTACATTGCTTGTGAGGAATTATTTCTTATAATCTGGGCTGCATTTTTTCACCATAAAAAAAAATCTTGTTGAACCCCACTTCATGGCCTAAAAATAGATATTCACGATGAAACATAACATTGAGTAAAGTAGAAAAATTTGTTTTCACGTTTTCACGTTCAACATCAAGCATCTTCAATACATTAATTTGCAACAAATGTTCCCAAATATTAAAATACTTACCTGAACAACAACAAATGCTAAATTGCAGTATATTACATTTTTTACGTCCACCTTTTTAAGACATTCTATTTTCACCATCAGTGATTTATCAAACCAAAAAAAAAAAAAACATAAATGAAAGTGAAAATAACAACAGACACATACAATGTCCCCTTTTTGTACTGGACTTTGATGCAGCTGGCGTTTTTTTTTCTTTGATATATTTTTAATGATCAATGCAACGTGTTCAATCATCAACCGGAAGCAAACTAAACCAGCCGCCAGGTTCCTAAAAGTGACAGGTAGTGTGTCAGTAAAGCAAGCGTTTGCTCGATTTATTTTTAAGTGTTAAACAAAGATGTTTGTTTACACCATTCATTCAGAAAAAGGTAATTTTCACCAGGATCTTCGTATTACACAGCAATGGGTACATTTCACGGAAATCTGTGATAACTGAACTCCTTGTCAGGTGACTTAAACATTTCTTGTGCATGCATGGCAACCAGTTTGCTACTAACACACTGAGATTCAGCTTGAATGTTTAATACTTTTGTAGGATAAGGGTTGTCATTCATGAAGTTAGAGAGACATTGAAGATAGTTCCAAGTAAACAGGCTCATTTAATATACTTTTTTTTTTAGGACTGTGTGGCAATGTTGCCCCGGCCCTGTGTTTATTTCTGTGTTGCATGTTGCGTGTAGTGTGTTAATGTTGGTGCATAGTCATTGGTACACAGGATGTAATATGGGTTATGCGCACGAGTGTTTAAAATGTATATTTGTATTTAGGCATGAGAATTTCACAGCACTTCACGTGCAGGTAAAATGTAATAATATTTGAGCACGGGGAATTGATTATTAATTCACGTGCAGTTGTACCGCGACTCTAATTGAATGATTGATTAGCAATCGAGTCTCGGTACAGCTGCATAAAAGCAGCATGTTTTCACTCACTTGGGGTTGTGTGTTCGGTGAGTGCATAACGGGATTGGAGACAGAGATAATAATAGATATAATAATAGCAGCTCACCGTGTTTGTCTGTGTAGTCCTTTTTGTTTGTCTCTTTGTTTTGGCTACGAGTGCCGTGTCCTGTGTTTTGTTTGTCTTTCAACCTTTTATTTTTTGTTTGTTCATTTATTAAATGCTGAGACCAACCAAGCGCTCAGCTTCACCAAACTCCACGTCTCTCTGTCTGTTCTGTGTTGGTTTCAGGTTCTGGTCTGACGTCACCCACTACAGCCGTCTTTGTGACAGACTGTCATTTCAATACACGCCTTATAGTAATAGCTTACGTGCATCAACTTTTTTGCCAATAAATGTGTGCAGTGCATTACATTTTAGTGGGTCATTCCTGACCACAGTGAGTAACGCATTGGTTGAAAAACGATAAATACTTTACAATATTCCTCAGACACATATGTTTGTGGAAAGAAATGATAACATAATTTTAGAAATATCTGAAAAGAAAAGAACTAAAAAATATTCAATACAAGTAAAGGGGACCAGTGATAATGCTACAAATAGTTGAGAAAAAACTATTTTAAAATGCTGGTTAGCACTGGTTAACACTGTAATCCTTTCAATTATTTCTCCAGTAGTTGTACGATTTCTGTTATACACCTCGAAACGTGTGGAATACGTGAAAAAATGAAAATTGGAATGCACTACCTTGCCAACCTATACTTAGTATTGATGGAGGAATATACAGTTATACATGTAGGCAGTGACCAACTGACCATCTTTTATAGTTATATTGAAAAGAAACAAAAACATAGCTAGAAAATGTTTCACTCCAAACACTGGCCTGTTTTAATAAATTTCGCCTTATTCCTTCCACTAAACGTTTACCTTGGAGAGCCCCTAACATAATATAACCAGATTACAAAGGCAATTGCATTTACTTGTAATAAATCAAATCTCACAGACATGATTTAAGTCTCCCTCCCAGTGCTGGGACAATATCACTCATAAGCTGAGGTGTCAAACATGTATTTCATGAGTTCAGGTGAAAGAAAAAAAATCAAACACACACTTGCAACACCATTATGAGCAATGTATTCGGAATATGAACTTTATGATACAGTATATTCTGTAGAAAGTGGCTTTGTTCCTGCATTTAATAAGGTTTGAATGTCAAACTCACAGATATAATAGAACATGTTGCCAATGTTCTGATTTCCATTACACGAGAGTAGATGGAAATGTAGGTTTTTGTTTTCTGATGAAAAACTTTTCTGGTTTTACAAAGTAATATTTATTGTACTGAATTTCAACACCTACTATTATCACTATAGGGTACACCACTGAATAGGTCATTAACATTTATACATGTTTAAGAGATAAATCCAAACTGAAACAAACAAAAAAAATGTATTAGGTTGAGTTCACTAACAATCTGAGAATTTATAGTATACTGTACATACTCTTGTGGTCTCCCGGCATTGTGAAAGTAGGCTTTCAGTAAACTCAATACACCAATTTAGCTAGAAATATAGGAATATTTCAGAGTGAGTCATTCTTTGTCTGTTGCAAACTAGGAATGATTCAATTTAAAGCGATCACAGTGACCCCCCACCCCGCCCCCCACCCCCAAACAGAGGAAATTACTAGAATAACCTGATTTTTTTTTTTTCAATATTGTTTATTTATATGTATTTTGTAATATAAAACTGACATGTTACTCTTCTACTTTTTCTTAATATGTACTGTAACTATCTCAATAGCAGCAAGCCCATTTTAATTAAAGAACTCTGAGATGATTTGTTTCCATGTTTTCCTTCCATTATGAATTTTTAAAATAAAGCACCTCAAAATATAAAATAAACCAAAAAAAAAAAAAAAAAAAAAATGCATCTATTAATAGTCTATATTAAATAAAAATGGCAATAAATATTTTGTTTTGGTTGATCCATTCCTGGGGACCCTTTCAAATCTACATTTTGGTTTGTTTTTGTTGTGCCCAGGATCTGCGCTACGTTTAACACGTCACATTCAATTTGTCCTGTTTTTTTTTTTTTGTTTTTTTTTTTTCTGCTGCTTTTGTTTTGTAGTCCTCCTAAGGTCATGACATTTTAAAAAAAATGTCAAGTGTCTGTTGCTTATAGTGTCCCGGGGGTGATCCCTTATGAAATATGGTATGGTAACATGATTTAATTACAGTTATTGTGGTTACTGTATTAAATACCATAGTAACTATGTTTATATCTGTAGTAACCATAGTACCATCATGGTTTGTCTATAGTTACTATGGTTACCATGCAGAAACCATGGTTCTGAAATCATGGGTTAACTATGGTTCTGGACATTAGCTGTTAGATCCAGCAACAACAATGAAGGACACATACAATTCAATAAGTATATGAAAACATAAACAAAACTATCTTATGATGAAGCATTTATATTTTATTAATACATCAATTATCATAGGAATAACAATTTTAGGTATGATGCATAGCAACAACTTTATCTACTCTAATCAAATACATTAGAAAAGTGAATGAACTGAACAGCTGTATCTACTCAAATAATAATAAGCTAATCAAATAGTAATAAGCACAGTTTACAATAATACTAATACAGCCAAACTTGATGGCAAGTTTATTTGTAGTCCCTTAAGTAATAAGTCCTTAGAGGATGGTTGTGACACTACAAGGAGTGAGTGACAGTCCTCTGTGACAGGTTTGTTCTAACTTTCATGAAAAACACAAGCCAAGTTAGTAGAAACAATTGGGGCAGCCTTGGCCTCCACCGCTTTGCTAGTTGTGCCTATTTGCTTGGTGCTGGCCAAGGTTACTCCAACTGTTTCTTCAAACTTTTTTTTTAAATTTTAGCTTTATTTAAGCTATTAACACATTTATGACAGTTGGTGTTAAGTGTTTTTGCAGTGTAACACCGCTAAATTATTATATAAATCGATCTCGGCAAAGTAACAGAAAAAACCTGAAAAAATAAGGCAATTGTTTTTACATTACGTACCCCATTGGTGCTTGCAGAAGGCTGTCTTGGCAAGTTGCTATTTCATTGGTCCATTATGGTGCTGTTCTACAGTTATTTACAGTTTTTCATTGCAGGAAATGGTGAAAATAATGCAACAGAAGGAAGGTGCTGGCGAAAAATTAAGATACATACCGTACACATTTCTTTTGTGTTTCACTTGTGCAGCGAGCGGGCGGGGTCGATCACGGACATTGTTGACAAAGCATGTAAGCCCCCACTCTCCTGGAATAATCCATATATTAGGAATGAATAGCTCACCTTCAAACTGTGAGCACCGGCTCTATCTTTATTATAAACACTTTCCTGTTAAATATACTGACGGGGGGCTCTCGAGTGGCACATCTGGTAAAGGCACTCTGAGTGGAGCACAGGAAGCACCCCATAGCCAGGAGGTTGATGGTTCGAGTCCAGGCTATCCTATTGCCAACCATAGACAGGAGCTCCAAGAGGGCAGCACACAATTGGCCAAGCTCCACCCAGAGGGGCAAGTGCCGTTCACAATGAGTCGTAGGTCAGGAGGGTGTAGTACGTGGTCACCATCGCCCGAACATACATTCGACGGGTCGTACTCCCACCATCGTCACTCGTTATATACAGTTAAACCCTCTTTTATTTTATTAACCTCTAATGATTTACAAATATATAGATATATATAAATATATATATATATATATATATATATATATATATATATATATATATACACACACACACATACTGACAGTACACTTGCATCTTATACAACAATAACTAAGTCTACATTTTTTTATTGGTCCGCATGCGTACCTGCTTGACATACTTACTTGACATACCAGTAAGCAATTTGTGTAGACTTTACTGCTAGTTACTGATTTTGACTTTAGTTCAAAAGTATAAAAGCATAGCAATGGTAAAAACAAGAATGTACATTTCCCAAAACACACACACATAGTGTCCTCAAGATTCATCCCCTCCTTTGTGTATGATAATGGAAGATAGTTTGTAATTGCAGTTGTCCACGTTAATTGTACTTTTGTGCACACCAGTGAACTTTACATCTTGTCGCTTTGTAATATTCCCGTTTGCTTTGTTTGCCAAAGCATAAGCTGGACTGCAAACATTCTTCCTGCTGACTGAAGGACTTTGCGTTTCATTAGTGTGAATTGTTGGCAGTAGCCACATCTGCCACCATCAATGAGTGTCCATTTGTGCTCCATATGACTGACTGGTTCCAAACACATGGAATGTCTACCATCAGGTACATTCAGAGAGTAAACCAGCCCCACCTCTTGATTTGATGTTTGATGTGCACAGTACTGAGAGATAGTTGGTAACAAAAGTCCTGAGGGCTTGTTATGATCAAACCTCTGATTGGATGTGTGACTGTAAGTGTTCCCTTTGAACATGGTAGCTTTTGCTTTTCCTGAACGTTGGTGATGACTTGACTTACGAAATATAAATGATCTTTCACCACGGATCCTTTGTGCGTGTTGGTCTGCTTCAAGCTTCTCAACTGAGGGCAGTAAAGACCTGTCAGCCGGCTGTTATATATATAGTAGCGTTTTCAGGGTTCAAAGGATGGAGCCTGAAGCAGGGGTAATTCGTTAAGGCTCAAGCCAATTTTATTTTACAAATAAATACAATGAATAAAAGCAATGGAAGGGGAAATGGGAGCAAAATAACAAATGCTGAACAATCCCTGTCTTGCTCTGGAACACGGCAACTTTTGCTAGTAACCGCACTTGCATTTTAGTGCTCTCTCTCAGACACCTGGACTGCAGCTCCACTCGGACCTTTATAACCTCCGGACCCCCGCCCCCACCTAACGTGGGACAACAGCTCCATTCAGGGTCTCCCAACACTCACACTCACTCACATACCTCACAAATCACTCAGCCACTCACCTTGCATTGCCCTCTCCTAAAGACCCTCCCCCCCATGAACATGGCGATACAATAGCTTCGGTAGGATTGAATAGCAAGACAGGCAAATCAGAGACAAAATTCATTACTACAACGTGTGTCTAGTGTCATAGAGTTTTTGCCTTCCTCAATAGAAATGAAATTAGAAATGTTGTTTGTTTTCAGATATTAATTAAAAATAATGTATGCAGGTACTATAGGGCCACTAAGATGTACACACCTTAGTCACAGGGACACCCTGTTAAGTTAACTGCAGAATACAGGCATATAGGACCAAGGGACAAATATGTACAGTGAGAGGTGAATAGAATGTTCCATGGGCTGTTTGAGATCCCATTCAAGTGAAATCCAATTGTGTTTCAAAGCCCAAAGGGACCTTGGTCAAGAATGTTACTACTAATTTGTCACAGAGGTTAGAATCATATTGTCGCATAACTCTCCCTTCTGGTTGTGCTCTCTTTGAAGGCCTCAAATGAGAATATTACTCCTCTGCTGTGCCCTTTGATGTTCCTTGGGTGTTCAGAGGTGGAACAAGAGAGCGGGACAGTAAGAACTGAAACTGTTTGTTTTGGCCAACATACTATTTATTTTGAAAAGTGTTTTGTTCAACCTTTTTATTTAATTAATAACCTAGCGTATCACTCTTCCTACCCCAGTACTGTTTGTGTCTCTTCCTGGTCTGACATCACTACAAGCCATGCGGGTGACACTCTCTAAACACACCCTTTTAGCTATAGGGTATCATGTGTAAAAAAAAAAAAAAAAAGTAACTTTTTTACCAGATTTAGCTTAAATCTTGTAATTTTTCCACAGATTTATAAATGTTGTGAATATAAAAATCAATAATATATATATATATATATATATATATATATATATATATATATATATATATATATATATATATATATATATTATATATATATGTGTACATTCAGATATAATTTGTAAATCTAGTTACAAGATTTAACATTTAGCTAAATGTATAACTGGCCAGCTAAATCTGGAGTTTATATGCAAAAAAGTTCTGCACAATTTGTGCTTTCACGATTTGATTTTGATTGTAATGCTGATTGGGAAATAGGCAAATGTCAGCTATAAGAGCCAATCAAATCGTGTGAAAGCAAAAAGCGGACAGGGTTCATTTGCATACAAACTCCAGATTTAGCTGGGCAGTTAAATATTTAGCTAAATGTTAAATAGTGTAATTTGATTTATAAATTATATCTGAATGTACACATTTAAAATTATTATTATTAGTTTTTACACATGGCACCCCTTACTTAGCATGCTCAGATCCTGTCCACGATACATTCTGCCAGTCACTACGCCACTTACTGCTATTAAGGTATATTCCATTTTTGAATAAATTAATCTGGAAATTATTAAATTATCTTATACAATCAGTATTATTTATTTATTTATTTATTTTTTAGAAAAATGCACACTTGGACATGCCTACATCACATAGAGGTAGGGCAGTAGTTCTTCAAAAGGGTACCATCCACAGCACAAAAGCCAAGCCTTCACTTTTATATTAGAACAAGTCTTCTGGGAAGTAGTGAGCTCTACTCTGTGGGACTAATCACACTGTGTGCCACCGTTCAAATATCACTCAAATAAAGTCATCAATTTTAGCTTGATTACATTATTTTCCCTTATTATTCTACAGCTGCATGCTGATTGTTGCCCTTTTCCCCTCCCCTTTCCCTGTTCTGTTTTTTTTTTTATAAATGTCATTTGATTATGAGAAAATAAACAGGAAGAGAGTTAGAACAGGTCCCTGCTTGTTTACCTGCAGCAGCTATTCCTGCCCGTGAACAAATGTCATGCAAATGGCGCTCTGGCAATGAGCTGCCAATCATGGCAGCTGGCATTCATGATGATTTGCTAAATCATTTAAAGAGGCATGCTTTACTAAATGAAAAATATCAGTGGCTTGGGCCCGTGTTTAAACATGGGACTGAGTTATTATCCCAGTGGGCCCCGGAGTGAAATGAAGACATCTTCCAATTAAAGCTGCAGATGAACCCAGGACAAGGCCTCTTTTTTTTCATAAAGACAGACAGATTATGACTTGGAAATAACAGCGACAGAGGCTTCCATTACAACCTGATTATGGTGATCTAATTCCCCAGAGCTGCGTCGAGGTTCAACTTCACATTTGAAGGTTTTTAATATCATTTCTCTGGGGTGAATGCTGAAGATTTATTAAACTCTATGAAGGGCTTACAGATCCAATTTAAGAGGATATACCGTAGGGCAAAACTGACAGGTGATAAAATACATTCCAAAATAAAAATGAAATAAAAAAAAAAGTTTACTAGAACTTTACTTTAGATAAATTATTTAATTTTAATGCAAATCAAATAAGTTGTAAACAGCTTTAACTTATTGTATACCTAATGCTACTCATATGCAAAGCCATGTGAACAAAAATGTATGTGGTCTAGTAGTTAAGCACTTTTTTTTCTCAAATGACTACATTATTAATTTCAATATCATAAATTACAGAGTTTGTAGTAAGCATACAGCTTGAAAGTCACCCATATTGGATGTTATATCTAATTATCAGATTCTGTCAAGAAAATCTGCCAAAATTTTAAATTGATTTTAAAAGTAGCATTTTAATCGTACAGTGTAAGAGCTAAACTCATTATCCCATCCATCCATTTTCTGTTTTGGCAATAAAGGAAATATTGTCAGATTCTCAAAATGTCAGCCCTCAAGAATCCTTTAAAGTCATAAAGGATAAAATTTGATTTAATTAAAAAAAAAATTTAAAAAATTGGCTGTTGCCACCCTTCTGATTTCTATCATCTGGAAGTTAACTGATATATTATGTTAACACCTGGCAAGAAAATGTTTAACCTTCTATGACTGGATCTAATATGTTCTATATATACCCTTAAGCCAGTTCAGGTCCTCCAGGCTCTAAGTATTGTCTCTGTTACTTGTTTCCTGACAAGACAAAATGTGTCAAATACAGCTTTTTACATTAACAGTCCTCATCAGTGTTTTTGAAGAAATTTATCTGCTGGCCCTTGTCATTTTATATATATTCCTTAAACAACATATATAGTGAAATTAAAATGTCCAAAGCTTTTGCTCCATTAGAAAAATATCCTATATTCTAGTATAGTTCTGTCCAAATTACATTGTGCTCATATTAAATAACATTTAATCACTACAGGATTTTGCCAGAACTATACCATGGGTGCAGATTTGGCGCTATGGCACTAGATTATAGCGCCAGGGTACCTCATATAGCACCAGCAACATTAAATTCTGGCTCCAGCAGACATGTTTATATATTTTTTAAATTCCTTAGCAACCATAGATGATGATAGTTTCTCACTGGGTCTGGACTACTCACATGACCCACCCACAGTCATATACAAGAATGAAGGGTTGTGTTGTGTGGGAAGTTTAACTTCAGAAACTGGTTGCAAACATGTCTTTGCAGTGCACTTTTACCCAATTCTCAATTAAATCAGCAAGTCAAAAATGTATATGGGCAATAGTAGACTCAGCAGGTAACGATAAATGCATTTTACATTTTTCAAATATTGTAAAATAATGTTTCGTGTTGCAAACCTCTTAATTTTACCGCAAAAGTTTAACATTTTGTTGATTAAAAAAATTGTTGTGGTTTGAATAGATGCATATAATCACAGATTAAAGTTAAAACCAGATTAATTGTTTTCACATTAATGAAACAAGGTCTGTCATCTTTGGTTTCTTAATATTGCAAGTTTGGTCTTAAGCAATTAAACATTTAAATATACAGTGCACGATTGGGTCTAATACCGTTTATCACTAAATTAAACTAATTGAAGAGCAGGGGGTTGATATTTTATCACCAGTCGGCTATCTGATGATACACCTGTATACAGGTGAATTGGAAACTCAAACCAAATTAAATGTTACCCTGTCTCCCTGGGCCAGTTTAGAATAATCAACAAAAGCATTAAGGTCGTAATTGCTCCTTCCCAGTCTGTGAATCTTGTGAATGAGGTGGCTGTACTGTGAGAGGTGACTGATTATTTCTGTCTTTACGTGTAATATTTTTACCACAGGCAAAATAAAAAGAAAGGGAAACTACAGCTCGGTCTATACAATCATTCTATCAAACGCAATGCAGAGTCTGTCCATGCATAGATCAGAGACAGAGTGACCACCTGTTAGCACTTGTGCAGCAATCAATTACCCTGTGAAGTAATCAGGCCGGTTACACCAGCTTAATTGGGTAAACTTTCCTTTTCTGAAAAAAAAAAAAAAAAATCACGACTTAAGACCCTTAAGCCATCAAAATTAACAAAAATATAATTCTAGTAATACATCATAGGTCAGGAACTGATTCCTACAAAAACTGCCCATAATCCCTGATAACCTGCTTGACACCTTGTCACTAGAAGATGGAAATAACACCCCTATGCAAAGAGAAGATAGGAAAAAACCTTCTGAGGAAGAATACAAAACATAAAATACATAAAAAATTAAAAACAGAAATAAAATGCACCATCTTTATTGGCATAATACTGCAATAATATCCTTCACATCTAGAATGACCAGACCGGTTTAGCCAATAAATTTTAAGTTTTATTGTGATAGTAGATGCTCTGGTATTTAAGGGGTTTTGTTTTGGTTATAGCTTTCTAGTTTTTAATTTCGTACGTGCATGTTCACATACTACAACACATACTACAGCAGCTGCCCCGGTTACAGGAGGAGACTATACAATACCTCAGGAAAGTGAAGAAAATTTGCCCTGGCTTAATATCATATTGCTTTAATAGTTTCCCACTGTATTATTGATTAATCATTGATGCTTCTTCTTGAGTCTTCAGCGCCCAAATGTTTTTTTTTTTCTTATTGCTTAAAAAATGTAGTACAGTCCACTGAATTTGAAAAACATGCTGCACTAGCACAGCTTGGTAAGATGCTCCTGTTTCCCCTGCTCTGAACTGAGGGATCTCAGTGACAGCGTGCTAGATTCTACTAGGTTTCATTGTCCTCAGCTGGCAGGAATGTTCTTTATTAGAACACTGGCCTTTACCAGTGAGTGTTTAATATTCAAAGTCAGTTAGGTTCAGGTGGTCTCAGCATTACAAAACCACATTGACAACTGGCACCATTATTAAAATGAGCACTAGGAAATTCATGGCTTTATGTGTGAGTTTTATCAACTGGATAATGACAACAACGTATTTCATATATGTGAAGGGGAGAAACAGCAATTTTGGATACACTTGAGGTGTATGCCAAATTAACATAGTATTAATTGACTGAGTTTATAACAAACTAGAGGTAGCACTATTATTCCTGAAAATAATCAATTTGCCCTTATGCTTTTTTATTCTGACATATGATTTACCCACCAGTGAGAAGGAATATGACTGTGCATCTGAAGTGGAAGAAAGTGATGTCATAGAGTTATTCTCAGAAACCTGTGGGAATAGATATGACAGATTCCACTGTATTAAAGGGACTTCTCAATGAGGCACTTACCAGCTGGAGCATGCCATGGTTTTAATATTATTATATATAGATTATATAATATAATATTATATATATATAGATATATATATATATATATATATATATACAGTGCCTTGCAAAAGTATTCAGACCCCTGACCAATTCTCTCATATTACTGAATTACAAATGGTGCATTGCAATTTTGTTCTGTTTGATATTTTATTTTTAAACACTGAAACTCAAAATCAATTATTGTAAGGTGACATTGGTTTTATGTTGGAAAATATTTTTAAGAAAAATAAAAACTGAAATAGCTTGCTTGCATAAGTATTCAACCCCTGTGCTGTGGAAGCTCCCAGTTTGCACCGATGAAAGAAATTGCCCTAACGAGGACACAATTACCTTACCATTGGCCTCCACCTGTGAACCATTAAAGTTGCTGTCACATTTTCTGGATAAAAACCCCACTGTTGAAGGATCATTGGTAAGGTTGTGAATCTGAAGGAAAATGAAGACCAAAGAGCATTCTACAGAAGTTAGAGAAAAAGTAATACAAAAATATAGATTAGGGAAAGGGTACAAAATAATATCCAAGTGTTTGGATATCCCAGTGAGCACAGGATCAATAATCAGGAAGTGGAAGCTTTATCACACCACCCAGGCACTGCCAAGAAAAGGTCGTCCCTCAAAACTCAGCGCTCAAACAAGAAGGAGACTGAAGCCACAGAGAGGCCAACAATCACTTTGAAGGAGCTACAGAGTTCAGTGGCTGGGAGTGGAGTAATGGTGCACCAGTCAACCATATCAAGAGCTCTGCATAACACTGGCCTGTATGGGAGGGTGGCAAGAAAGAAGCCGTTACTCAAAAAGTACCATCTGAAAGCACGTCTGGAGTTTGCCAGAAAGCATGAGAGTGACCCAGCTGCGATGTGGGAAAAGGTTTTATGGTCAGATATGACCATGTGGCAGAGCAAAGCTCTGCCCTTTTTAAATTGGCAGGGATGGGGTTAATTTCCCCTACCTGCCTGGGTTTATTATGTTCAGGTGGCTGGGGTTGATTAGTTGATTAGGTTAATTAACGATCAATCAGCGCCCAGCCACCTGACATAAAAGGAGGCCTCTGCTTCTCATTTGGGAGGAGGGAGCTGAGGAAGCAGGTTGGTTTTGTTTGGTTGTCTTTTGAATTTTCTAAATCCAGTGAAGGCATTGCCCAGCCTGGAAATTTTTATTTTTATAAGTTTTTTTTTTTTGTTTGTTTGGTTATTTGTGTTTAAACATCATTATTTTTGCCCTTGTGCCTTTTTATTTTGTGTTTATTTATAATAAAAGTATATATTTTTTGAACTGCAGTCTGTCTCTGGGCCTCTATCCACTCGCCAGCCTGCCACATTTGGTGTTAGTAGTTGGATAGTGCCACCTAGAGGATCAGATCAGTTTTTTTATTTTTCTTTTGGAATTTTTGGGAATTTTTTTTTAAGAAGAGCAGACAGTGGCAAAGGCAGGACAAGCAGCAGCTGAAGAAATGTAAGCTGCTGCAGCCACTGCTGGAGGACCCGGCCAGCCTCTTCCCTCGGTGTTCCTGGTGTGGGAAGGAGGACCATTGTTGGTGGTCCTGCCCAGATGTGCCACCGGCAAACTGGTGTGGCCGGTGTGAGGAGGACAGCCACAACTGGGCAGGATGTCCCTACAACCAGGCCCAGGAAGAGGTGCAATATTCATCCCGGGCATCAGGGGCCACCACACTACCTCCAGCACCACCACCTTCACCACCGTCCCAGGAGATCTGGGACTGGTTGATGCACCCTGAGGCAGACCTCGTCCATGATCTCCCCATAGTTATCAACATACTGTGGCGTCGAGATGGGGAGAGGTGGGAACAGTGGGAGGAACAACACCACCCAGAGTCCTTCCCAGAAGTTGCCCTCATGGTGATTAATTACCTGGCGGTAGACATGTGAGATGCCCCGGTCACTCCAATAAAGAGGGAGGAGCTGCCTTCCCGAGAGCCAGAGAGGGAGGAGGAGCTGCCTCCCCCAGAGCCAGAGAGAGGAGGAGCTGCCGTCCCCAGAGAGGGAGGAGGAGCCGCCGTCCCCAGAGCCAGACAGGGAGGAGGAGCCACCGCTCCCAGAGCCAGAGAAGGAGAAGCCACCGCTCCCAGAGCCAGAGAGGGAGGAGGAGCCGCCGTCCCCCAGAGCCAGAGAGGGAGGAGGAGCCACCGCTCCCAGAGCCAGAGAGGGGTAAGGAGAAGCCACCGCTCCCAGAGCCAGAGAGGGGTGAGGAACCGTCGCCGCTCCCAGAGCCAGAGAGGGGTGAGGAACCGTCGCCGCTCCCAGAGCCAGAGAGGGGGGAGGAGCCGCCACCGCTCCCAGAGCCAGAGAGGGAGGAGAAGCCACCGCTCCCAGAGCCAGAGAGGGGTAAGGAGAAGCCACCGCTCCCAGAGCCAGAGAGGGGTAAGGAGAAGCCACCGCTCCCAGAGCCAGAGAGGGGTGAGGAGCCGTCGCCGCTCCCAGAGCCAGAGAGAGAGGAGCCGCCGCTCCCAGAGCCAGAGAGGGAGGAGCCGCCGCTTCCAGAGCCCAGAGGGGAGGAGCTATGGCCCATAGATGCCTGCCTTGTACCGCCCAGGGATACCATGTCCGCTCTGCTCAGGGATGACACATTCGCATCGCCTGGGGTTGCCTGCTGCTTTGCATCGCATAGGGTTGCCTGCTTCTCCGCATAGCTTGCGACTGCTGGTGTCTCCTTTTTGTTTTCTAGGGTTGCCGAGGGTCCGCCGCCGCCGCCTCCGCCACCAGAGGGAGCCGAGCGGCCGTCGCTGCCGCCTCCGCCACCAGAGAGAGTCGGGCCGCCGTCGCCTTACTACCTTGGAGATCCGGGGCCCCCTCAACCAAAGAAGGCTTGGGGGCTCCAACATCAACCCTGTCCACCATAACAGCCCACCCAAGGGACATAATTGGACTCTTGGGGGGAAGGGGGGAGTTGGCTGATTGCGGCCGGTGTACGTTGTACATGGGGGGAGGTGTGTGGCAGAGCAAAGCTCTGCCCTTTTTAAATTGGCAGGGATGGGGTTAATTTCCCCTACCTGCCTGGGTTTATTATATTCAGGTGGCTGGGGTTGATTAGGTTAATTAATGATCAGTCAGCGCCCAGCCACCTGACATAAAAGGAGGCCTCTGCTTCTCATTTGGGAGGAGGGAGCTGAGGAAGCAGGTTGGTTTTGTTTGGTTGTCTAAATCTTTCTAAACCCGGTGAAGGCATTGCCCAGCCTGGAAATCTTTATTTTTGTAAGTTTTGTTTTTTTTGTTTGGTTATTTGTGTTTAAACATCATTATTTTTGCCCTTGTGCCTTTTTATTTTGTGTTTATTTATAATAAAAGTATTTTTTTTTTTAACTGCAGTCTGTCTCTGGGCCTCTATCCACTCGCCAGCCTGCCACAGACCAAGATAGAGCTTTTTGGCCAAAACTCAAAGCGCTATGTGTGGCGCAAACCTAACACTGCCCATGCCTCAAGACACACCATCCATGCAGTGAAGTATGGTGGTGGCAGCATCATGCTGTGGGGATGCTTCTCATCAGCAGGGACTGGGCATCTTGTTACAATTCAAGGAAGAATGGATGGAGCAAAATACAGGAAAATACTGCAAGAGAATCTGCTTCAGTCCACTAAAAAACTGAAGCTTGGGTGGAAATTTACCTTTCAGCAGGACAATGATCCCAAGCACAAGGCCAAAGCAACATTGGAGTGGCTCAAGAACAAAAAGGTGAATGTCCTACAGTGGCCCCGTCAAAGTCCTGATCTCAATACCATTGAGAATCTGTGGCACTATTTGAAAATTGCGGTCCACAAGCATCGTCCAACCAACCTGAACAACCTGGAGCAAATCTGCCAAGAAGAATGGGCCAAAATCACTCCGACACTGTGTGCAAAGCTGGTACATACTTACCCCAAAAGACTTAAAGCTGTTATTGCAGCGAAAGGTGGCTCTACCAAATATTAATGTGTGGGGGTTGAATACTTATGTAAGCAAGATATTTCAGTTTTTTATTTTTCTTAAATATTTGCCAACATAAAACCAATGTCACCTTACAATAATTGATTTTGAGTGTTTTAAAATAAAATATCGAACAGAACTAAAGTTCAATGTACCGTTTGTAATTTAGTACTATGAGAGAATTGGTCAGGGGTCTGAATACTTTTGCAAGCCACTGTGTATGTGTGTATATATATATATATATTTGTAAAACAGTGTGGTCCATGCAGAAGAAAGTTCTGTTTTGTGTAAATATACACATGCATGTATTATTGTATTGCAATTGTGGAATAGCAACCATAATTGTGATGAAAACAAAAAAATATATAAGTTGAGAATGTCATGTCCTTGTTTCACAACTACAGAATCTGAGTAGGCAGTTTCTCTCAAAACAAGGTGGGCTGATCGCAATATTTGTGTTGGCTGAGTTTTAATAACTTAGAAAGTTATTACATTTATTTTTTCTTAAATTTCATAAGCGCACAGTGGTGATATTAGTGAAATTTTATGCATGCCTCTAGGTCTTTCACAGAAATGTAGGCATCTTTGCTTGTAATTTATTATAATCCTGGATTAGACCATGTTAATAGCTGGTATATACCTTTGATTGCTTATTCCAGCAAAGTCTGTCTAACAGCTTGTAGTGCACACCTGGAAAAATGAATTTGGAGTTTTAAGGTATAGTAACTAAGGGATTTAATTCATTTCGCTACTCTTTACTACTACTATCACACTAATCAAGCATTCCCTGTCGTCCATGTTGGTTTGCATGACATATACCTTGTTTCCACTGCACATCCAAGTACAGGTTATTGGTAATATCAGATGCTGGGGATGAAGGGGGTTCTGTCTATATGTACAACCATCCACCTGTATGTCACCTTTACAGTTTTGTAGATATTTTGAGAAATGTTTACCCAATTGACATGAAACTTGGCATTCACATTATTTAGAGTAAGTTATTGAAAATGTCGTTGCATACATTCACTGATATGTATACATTTGTCCATCTCTCTTAAAGTGTTGGGCCTAGTAATATAAAACTAATTAATGCATATTATCCTGGTCCATTTAACATAAGTTAATGCATATCCCTTGTTTTAAGTCCCATAATAAATTATAGATTGAAACACAAAACAACACACTCTACCCTCTTTATTTACTTCGTATTAGATCACATGTCATAAATGAGATTGGTCAAATTACTACTACTAAGTTCCAATAGAGAAAGCAGTCAGATTTCATTAAAACACATAAAGGCTTTAGTTAAACATCAGTCATTCTAACAGATACCGTATGCTGAACACTAACATATTTAATTGTTAGGTATCTGCAATTTTACAATCGCAAGAACAATTCCTAAGCTCCGACTGGTCAGCCTTGCACTAAACCTCCATCACGGATCTAGTACCTGCAACCTCCTCACTGAAAACCTAGATAGACGTATCAATCCGCCATAACTGCCAATAACACAGAATACATTTCACAATTCCTGAAGTGAATTTTACCTTAAACATGACAACTGTGGAAACCTTGTTTGGCAAAGAGCCTTCAAACACAGAACATCCAGGAGACTAGACAGCACCTCTCAATGAGAGAGAAAAACATAAAAAAGACACATTGTACAACCACAATATATAAAACACTCCTATATGTAAAATCACCTACCCCTAAATATAAAATCATCTGCCCCTAAAATTTTGCTTCCTAAATACAAAAATGATCTTTGCCCCTAAATCAAAAAAAAATAAAAAATACCCATAAATGTAGAATCATCTCCCACTAAATGTAAAAACATCGAAAACTATGAACAACTCTCAACTTAAGCACTAACTGCTACACCAAAAATAAAATATAGGGGTAAGGTTTGACATATTTGGGGAGTTTTTTTTACATTTTTTTTTAACATATAGTAGTAGAAGTTGTACTCTCCTTGAAGCTAGAGAATATAACATTTTAGTTAGGCTTACATTAAAATAAATATATTAAATTAAAACATTAAATAAAACCTGCTTTTTACAGGTATTTTTTTTTTTTTATATATATATATATATATATATATATATATATATATATATATATATATTATATATAATATAGTTTGGTGCGCCAGTATAATAATAATTTTAAAAATTAATTGGTATAATATGCATTTTAAAATGTTTTTTTTTTTTTTTTTTTTTTTTAATATATGCAATTATTATGATGTAGATGCACAGAGTTCAATGTTGATGAAATTATTATTAATGATAAATAAGTAGTTTTAAAAAATCTATTTTAAAATATTGATAATGTGTTAATGAAATCTAAAAGAATAATAAAAAAGCAACATATTTTTGTTAAATAAAAGAAACTAGAAGCCAGTAATAGAAAACAGAATAGTGGATCAGGGTAGCAGGAAGGAACAGTGGGTTTGTTTTGAGTTTAAAAGCAAGGTTAAAACACCTAGTGTGGTGCAGGGTGTCGCTCCAGTATAGGAGGAATCACAATCTCAATAACAGTTGGTCGTGTGTTTTGGAGGATTTAATGGGTTTATTAAGTGTGACTGACAAAACATAACTGCATTTTAGTAGGCTTTTTACATTTTTGGTGATTTTATATAGGTTGTACAAAAAGTTCTGCTATGTGTAAAACATCTACCCTTATAAATAATAACTTCCCCCTAAATGTTGTCACAAAGATGGCTGCAGTGGGTGATGTCAGACCAGACACAGGAACCAACACAAAATGAACAGAGAGGTGGAGTTTGGTAAAGCTGAGAGTTTTCTCGCAGCATTTAATAATTAAACAGAGCAGAAAATAAAAGGTTGCAAGACAAACAAAACACAGGACACGGCACTTTAGCCAAAATAAATATACAAACAAAACAGACTACACAGACAAAACACGGTGAGCTGATATTTTACTTTACGTTTAACTTTCTTCTCTCCACACGCTTAGACCAAGAAGGTTTCAAGGTAAATTGGATAAAAAAAATATTAAAAATAACAAAAGTATTTAGAACATTTTTCCAAACTATGTCTTCAAAAGGTTGGAGGTCTTGAATTGTTACTAAAATATAATTTTCATGTGAATACTCTTCCTATTGCTCTTGCTAACATTCATAAGCAGGCACTGCTCAATTGGACGATGGTGTACAAACACAATTACTTTATTTGGAATAACAAGGATATAAGATATAAACAAAGATGGTATGATGATAACATTTGTGTTAATTAATGATAATGGACAACTGTTAAATTACACTATGTAACACAATTTTTGTTCCTGGGTAGTAAGTGTTATTTCCTAATTGCTTATGCCTCAAAAGTATAGAAAATGGCTATTATTCCCCACAAACTTTGCTTTTGTGACCAGGACAGTGATATTTCAAAATATCACTATTTCCAATGAGAAACGGGCAAATGTGTGTCTTTTCTTTCACATAAACTCAGAAACTCGGGGACAAAAAAAAAAAAATTGTTACACGGTGTTATTCAACATTTCTAAAAACACATATTGCATCATACATGTGACAACAAGCACATAAAAGCTATATGTAGTGGTGCTACAATTCCTTGTGCAAGTTCTATTAGAGCTCAATATTTGGTTATCCAGATTGGAAGAAAGTTTGGAAGAATCCTAATAGGTACTGTCTCATCATTAAGGTTAAAGAAGTATCTTATAAAAGTGTTCTGGCTAGGTTTAAAATTGGCATGGATCATAATTGTGTATTCTGTAGTACTGGAAGAGATTCGATGTGTTTATACAACAAATTTCTGGAATGATATGCAGCATTCTTTATTGAGAATGTTGGGTAAACAAATGAGATTTGATGGT
This sequence comes from Polyodon spathula, assembly GCF_017654505.1. NCBI lineage: Eukaryota > Metazoa > Chordata > Actinopteri > Acipenseriformes > Polyodontidae > Polyodon > Polyodon spathula. The sequence goes on from NC_054534.1 coordinate 41,644,209, forward strand.
GTTGATATTTTTTTTTATTTTTCAAAGGCACATGACATGGAACAGGAGATTACATATGCTATTTTGATTATTTTGGGGTTAAAATACAAACGAAACTTGACCTTATTTTAAAAAGTGGAGAATTACGCCAACAACATGCTTAAAAACAAAAAAGCAAAAAAAAAAAAAAAAAAACTATATGTGATACCTTTAGTTTATTTGATTTATTTTCTGATTAGTAATGGTACCCCTGGCATTGCCTATGTAGTTTAGTTTGACACAGCCACAGAACTGTAAGTTCAGTGTGGTTGCGCACTTTTATTAACACAAATAAATAAACAAAAACTTAACTCCACTGGGGAGCACTGGCTAAACTCTTCAAATTCTAGACTAACGCACTGGACGGCTAAGCCGTTTACCAGTTAAAAACACTTGTTACACACAGTGCAAGTAATACCACAACACGCACAACAAAGGTTCACACAGTACCTTCTTGTTGACCACACAGGTTTCTTTTTCAGGCCTCACACTGACAGCCTTAACCCACCCCTCACTACAGGGGTTCCCCTGTTTTTTATTCAGGGCGTCATCAGCCTCAGGTGCTTCCACACTGGCTCCAAGTAACCCCATGCCATTCTGGGGAATGTAGTCCTTTATATATATATATATATATATATATATATATATATATATATATATATATATATATATATATATATATATATATATATATAATGATACACAACAAGAAAATTTTGAGGAGACACTGCCTCCCTTGCCGCCTCTAAGGAGCCTCCATCTGATAGACACTGAGATGTGATAGGCAGGGTAGTAAAACCCACCATGGTAAAATTTTTACTGCCCCCCTGGTCTTCGATATTAAACGTTGTTAATATGTTTTATAATGACTTGTTGTTTGTTTATATATATATATATATATATATATATATATATATATATATATATATATATATATTATACTCTCATTATCTTCAGTAACATTTCTATTTCTCCCCAGCAACAGGAATACAGGGGTGGGGGGTGCGGGGGGGCACGTGTATGTTTTTTGTTTCGTTTTTTTTAACTACAGTATATCTTGAGAATTGCTCATTCAGTTGTGATAAATCTTGGTATGGGCGTTCATTTGCAAAAAGGTTTGGGAGTATACCAGTCTTTATCATTGTGACTTACTTTTGCATGACTTTTGGGCTGGGCTAATGAAGGCTACAGAACCATTTGCCCATATTTCATTAAACTTTACATAGACATTTTAGTTATTTCATATACTGTGTGAGTGTAGATCATGCTGAAATACTTTTTCACACTACTGACACCTATTGAAGGCTATATTTTGGGGACCACTCGCTCCAATTTGATTAATCTTTGCATTGACTTTTATTACAGCAATTTATTCTACATTCGGATGCTTCCAACCAAGCTTATCTTAATTGAATCATTGACCCATATGTTGATTAGAGCAAATGTTTTGTTCACCCCTGCTGCAATGTGGCTCATGGTGTGTCTCAATCAACAGATTTGAGCTGCCACTTGCTTTGTATTACTCTGATAATGTGATTGGTAGCAGGTATTGATTTAACAGGAGCACAATTGTTCATTTTTTGGAGAACTAACATGTACTAAAGAATTGAACTGCTAGAAACAAGGCTGTCTCTGTATTAATGCTTATTAACTCAGGGCATGATTAGGATTCTGATGTTGGTGACTTTTGCAAGTAAAAAAAAAAACCCAAAAATCACTATTTTTCATTCCTGCAGTATATTCATCACTGCCATGCGCAGACAGCTAGTAGGCTACTTAACGTTGCATATTTTTCATTGCATATTCCATCAACCAATAGATATTTTATTACGCCCCCAACACTAACCATTATTGAAACCTGCTGGATAATGTTACGTTAACATATTAAATTACATTCCGCTTTGTAGTTTTCAATATACTTAACGAAAAACTGACAAAAACTGAAAGATGTGGCATTTTGAAATCTAACATGAAATACTTTACTACTATTATGGCTTCCAGTAGACTTTTGCAATATCATTTTGTAGTTTCTTTGATTACATGATGTTAAATAAATTATGTTCATATATAGATTGTTATTTTATTTATTGTCTCAATTGTAGATGATGCAAAGCTTTTGGCATTAGCTGTACATTGAAAAATACATATTCATGTCAAATGGAATTGTTAAAGCCTGGAAACACCAATGCGTCAGGTCGTGTTGCTGCACCTACCATCAGTTTTTGATATAATGGATTTCTATGTACCCTCACACACTAGGGCGGGGTCACTGAGCATTTCTTGACGTGCCGCTCATCCAACACGTGTACATTCAACCAATAGCAGTCAACTACTGAGTGATGTCACCAGAAATGAAAAACTGCCAAAACAAACGTTGAAGAATGGAGGAAATATTAATTAGTAAAGTACAAAAATGTCCTGTATTATATACAACCCATCCTGTGCCAGCCTCAAAGATACAGAAAACAGAAAATGTTTGGAGACTCATTGCTTTGGAGATGGACATTCCAGGTGAGTTATTTATAGGTCTGCAATTACTTTGGGAAATTGAATGGGGTTTTACCCTGTCATCTGCCTTTTCCTGCTTTCATAAAACTATAATCCATAAACACAGCTAAAGCCAAAGCCTTTTATATGGGCAGTTATATTCCACTAGTATCGGAATACTGAATAATCTGAACATATATTCTGCCATGTAAACAGCATATTTGGAATATGAAAAGGAATATTCTACCTTGGCATATTTGCAATATTGGAGGTGGCATATTCCACTAGTATGCAGAATACTAGTGGAATATAAAGCCATGTAAACAGCTTATGCCAACTATGAAGCATAACTCACAACAGATGTGCAATAACAAATACTCACAGCAGAATAGAACAGAAGCAGGGCGAATTTATCAATTTATCCTTACTTCAACCTTATGAATGACTGTGACAGAAATACAATGATTCTTGGTTGTAAATCTCCCTCCCAACCTGTAAGGGTGCTAAGCAATGAGAGCAGAGTTCCCTGAACGCTAGGAATGGGGCGAGACGCCGCTGCGATAACGCATTGACCCGGAAGGGAAACAACGTGGCAGACGCAGATTGGAGAGTCGGTTGCAGTTGTTTACCAAGTGGTCATGTGTGACAGCATAAAAATGGAAAATAATAAAATAATGCTCTGCTGTTTCCTCAGGTCTGTCCTTTAAACGCGCCGAGAGTGCGGAAGCGCTGGTCAAGGACTGAGAACCAGTCGGGAGAAATCGAAACTGAGTGTGTCAAAGCGAGACAATGAGAGCGGGGAACCCTTGGGCAGACCCCGGAATATTGTAACGGAGCAGGCTAGTTAGCCAGCAATGTAGGACGGTGATCCGGGTCGCACGGGTAGCGGTGACTGGGATATAGTTGTCAAGTGCAGCACCTTTTCTTTGTAGTTTTGTTACTGTTTTATTTTCCCTGTTTCTTTGTGCCTTCTGTTTTGAATTATTGTTTCGAAGCACCTGCAAAGGCACCGGTATTGTGTACCATCGCTTGGTATGCCTGTGGTTCTGTACCATCGTTTGTAAATCAGACCACGGATCCACAGCGCCATCTGCGGGCTAAAAGAAAAATAGCACCCCGAAATAAAACTGGGCACCTGTGCGGTGTTGCCAAATCCACCTGTCTGTTTCCTGTGTCAGTGAATTACCCACCACCCTTCCACAGACGGATATGTGTTGCTTATTATTTATTATTTGGGTCTGCAAGCCTCTTATTGTATACCCCACGCAGTACACATTGCTGTGTATTGCTGGGAGATTATTGTTACTGGTCACCACACCTGGATAGAAAACCAGATGTTCCAAACCAGTTTGTTTCATTACCACACTGCATCACTCTTGCACCTAAGTGTTGTTTTCAATGTTTTATTAATTGTAGCGCTGTTTATAACTAGTAAGTAGTAAAAATTAAACTAGGAAAAAGGAAAAATGTATCAATTATGTAAGGGGTGCGCTATCTCATGGAGTGCACTTTCACAGCGGTGTGGTGTGGACATCGGGTTTGAAGAAGAAAGTTACTCTGAGCAGTTGACTGCCAAGAACGAAGGAAAATAATTCTATCAGTATGTCATTAAATTATAATGGCTCTATTCCTTACATCATAGTTCTGTACACTTTAAAAATATATATGTTTTACATAAATTATATATAAATACATCCTGGTACAAATTAATTCTGATGTTAAACCAATTTTCCACTTTTTCCATTTCTGACACAATACCTGTACAATCATATCCCTGAGTCAGTATCCATACAGCAGAGTTATGAAATTGTATAAATTTAAATAAATAAATAAATAAATGGTAAGATTGTCTTTTTTCACTTGAGGTGTATGGAATACAGTGAGTATATGTTATAGCATTGTAAATGTCTTATGCAATGGCTTAGATGACTGATCTGAAACATAGCATTGAAATGATTCAGGAAACGATTTTCACGTTGCGCAATTAATTTAATGACTGTTGATTATTTTATTTGTTTTGCTGATTCAGTTGTTATTAAATGAAAAATAAAAAGATGTACCGGTCAGAACTTTTGCTGCATAATCAGTTGCTGTAAAACTGTGGTCTAGTAATATTATTGACTGTTTATACACAACATGTATATACAGATAAAAAGTACACCCACACACACACACACACACACTTTATATACAGTACGAACCTCTTCTTCTTTCTCCTCCTCTTCTGTTGATGTCACACTTTCCATGTCTTCACAAAACACAGCCATATTTTATTTGTATATTAGCTAAGACAACAGAGAGAAAGGAGGGTATTTTCATGCTAAAGGGAATGCTAAAAAGTACTTTTTTTTTTTTTTTTTTTTTTTACCTGGGAAAGGGAATTGACGCTTGGGTACAGACGCGCTGGTGTGGCACTGTCTACTAGGCAGTAGTTTTATAAATCACTGACCTGTAAATGTTAAATACTGACCTGTAGTTTTTTTAAAGGCTGAAATATTATGAATATGGCCCACTTTGTGTTAAGATTATATTGTGAGACGTGTTTTAAAAAATCTTGACATTATGATTAAGCCCCTTTGAAAATCAGATTTTATTTATTTATTTATTTATTTATTTAATTCATGGCAGTGTCACAGGAAAAGTGGCATATCTCACGGAATGTGAACCAAACTATTTTAGAAATTATATGTACAGTTTTTTTTTTGTTTGTTTTGTTTTTGTTTTTTTTTTAAACAGCAGCTGGAGAGATAAATGATTGACATCATCAAAAATCAACATCAAAGTTATTCAAGCACTGTACAATACTGTGTTGTGAAACTGTGTTGTAATTAACAGCCTGTAGATAAAGCGTATCTACAGGACAGCTTTCAGTTCTAGTACGTCAGGTGCATGTTCACCATTTAGGCCTTGGAAGACAAATACAATGTGTAACACATACTGATCTTGTGCATCAGCCAACTCGTCAGTGTGACCACTGACAAGCAGCCAGACTGTTTTACCAATTCCATAATCTCCTGCTTGTGGAATACACACCATACTCCACACTGTTAAGGGGAAAAAAGGTTTTATTGAGAAGAAAATTATATATTAAAAATACAAAACTGAAAGATCATAATTGGATAAGTCTCCACCCTCCTGAGTTAATTCTTGGTAGAAGCACCTTTTGCAGCAATTATATCCTTGAGTCTGCTGGGATAGGTCTCTACCAACTTTGCACATCTAGATTTGACAATATTTGACCATTCCTCTTTACAAAACTGTTCAAGCTCTGTCAAGTTCCCTGGGGAGCGTTGATGCCACAAATTTTCGATTGGATTTAGGTCAGAGCCCTGTCTGGGCCACTCAAGGACATTTAGCTTTTTGTTACCTGTTATTTACCTTAGCCTCTCCAGTGTAGCTTTGGCTGTGTGCTTTGGGTTGTTATCATGCTGAAAGGTGAACTTTAGTCCCAGTTTCAGCTTTCTTGTAGAGGGCAGCAGGTTTTCCTCAAGGACTTACCTGTACTTTGCTCCATTCATTTTCCCTTCTATCATGCCATGTGCCCCAGTCCCTGCTGATGAGAAACATCCCCATAACATGATGCTGCCACCACCTGTGTTGGGTTTGTGCCAAACATAAAGCTTTGCATTTAGGCCAAAAAGTTCAATTTTAGTTTTGTCAGACCACAAAACCCTTTTTGCCACATGGCTACAGAATCTCCTGAGTGTTTTTTTGCATACTTCAAACGGGACTCATGGTGAGCTTTCTTGAGTAATGGCTTCCTTATTGCCACCCTACCATACAGACCAGATTTGTGGAGTGCTTGGGATATTGTCACATGCACACTGACTAGTCTTGGCAATAAAAACCTGCAGCTCTTGCAAAGATGTCATTGGCCTCTTGGTAGCCTCTATGATCAGTTTCCATCGTGCTCGGTCATCCAGTTTGGAGGGGCTGTCTGGTCTAGGCAGGGTCTTGGTGGTGCCATACACCTTCCACTTCTTAATAATCATCTTGACCGTGCTGCAAGGGATATTCAAGGCCTTTGATATTTTTGTTATACCCATCCCCTGATCTGTGCCTTTCAACAACTTTGTCCCGGAGTTCTTTTGAATGCACCTTGGTGCTCATGGTTGAGTCTTTGCTTTGAAATGCACTATCCAGCAGAGGGAACCTACATGAATTGCTGAATTTATCCTGAAATCATGGGAATTACTACAATTTAATGCAGGTGGAGGCCATTTAACTTGGTGTGTGATTTTGAAGGTGATTGGTTACACCTGAGCTAATTTAGGATTGCTATTACAACAGGGTTGGTCACTTATCCAACCAAGCTATTTCAGTTTTTATTTTTAATTAATTTTCTACAAATTCTAGGTATGAGTATATCTCTGGTCATTTTGGTGTTAATTTATCCAAGTCATTTTATAATTTTACTTACTTGAAGTTGTACGGCATATATAATAAGTTGGTTCATACTGACACCTGTCATTGCGCTACTTATAGGGCTGTGTTCTGAACATAGTGCAAATGATCTGTGGCGCATAAATGGGGCACTGCGCTGAAATGGTATTCTGAAGAAATGTCTTGTGCCTTTATAGAGCGCATGCCCAACGCCACTGGGTCGGCATAAATTTTGATGTGCGGTATCATTAACATATTCACTGAAGCAATTCTGATGACAGAACAACGGGGTACCAAATTGATAACTGAGCGCAGCGTTAACACCCACTGAAACCAGGTTTATTTAGTGGCGCAATCAGGGACTTTAACAATTGAACACACTACAAAAAAACAAAGTAGTCCTAAGTAGCAACTGCGTGCATTTGGACTGACATAGAAAGAGGAAATCAAAGAAAGAAAAGTAAAAGAAAAGAAAAAATGACAAAGCATAAAAAACTAACAATATTGTTCGTAAATTAATAATAAACAAATATATGATTTTTTTTTTTTAAATCCTCTTTTGCAGATACAATGAAGTACTATTTATTTATTTATTTATTTATTTCGAGGACTGTAGCAATTTATTTTCACAGCAATTATTACAAGTGAAGATATTTACGTACAGTATATGAAGAGCAGCACAACAGGAGTGTCACTTCTGTATCTGTGTGTGTATGTCTGTCCTTCCTTTCCCTGGTTGTACTGTAAACAAATTAACTGCCGTGTAAACTTGACACAATGTACTTGCTTTGTTTCCATGATTGAAGTAAGTCACTACTATTGGCAGACCTGAAACAAGATATCGGTTTGGTTGCCTGATAATGTACAAGCTTAGCTAGGTTGTAGGGTGGTTGGTTGGGCACCGGAAAATATTCCATGAGAATTTAAGCCCTGGTTATATTGAAACTCCAGTACATTACAAGCTCACAGGGAACGTGATGCGTCACTTTATGTCCTGATAGAAAATGAATCCACTGCGGCTACTGGTAGACAGATCAGGGAGGGTAGTCAGTATTTTACACTTTACATGTAGTAATGTCAATTATTATTTGCACATGTATTTATTTAATCACATTTTCTTTTGAGCACTTGCATGTTTTGATTTATTCTATTATGTAGAGGACACCTTTTATTTATTTTATTCACGTTTGCTTTGCTGCACTGTTTTGTGGTGCTTTTGAATTATTCACGTGTAGTATTTTGAGTATTTTGCACTTTTTGTCACCACTGAGCACCCCCTGATCATTAACCAGCTGCTTGCTAATGATGTACACCTGTTGATTATTTGGACGGCTTTAAAAAATCAGACTTGTGAATACAGCACCAGCGATATACTGACACTGACACTGATGGTGATGATGCTGCTGTTGCTCTCTTGATTTTAAGGTTGGTGTTGTTTCTTGGGCTTGTTGTAATGTAAAGAGTGATACACTGATACTGATGCTGCTGCTGTAGGTCTCTTGATTTTAAGGAAATGAACAAAACTACCAGGATTTCTAGGGTGCGCTGGCATTCTGGTCCTCCCCTACATCTCCTTCTTGTGGAAACCACTTATCCGAGATTGGACTTTGTTATAAACGTTGTCGCGCTGTACTAAGTCCTCCAAATGGTAGAGAATAAATACAGTTTTAAATACGGACATTTTTTAATCCCTTTTTATCACTGTATTTTTGTGTAATCATTCCTGCATTTTAATGGTGGTTTTTATCTTTTGTGTATTCTTTATTTTTATAAACAAAGCTTCAGACTGTGTTATTGTGTGGGTTTTATGATAGTGCTTTGAATATTTTATCTTTTGTGTTTTGATTTTGGTTTATTGTATTTTATTTTAACATGCAAAGCTCCCGATTTTAGACTACATCATTTTATTGTCTTAATATTATGTTAGTCGCTTTGTGTATTTCTTGAACTTTCCAAAATAAACTTTTTTTTCATAGTTATTCTCTTCCTTGTTCTCACTGCCTTGGGTTGTCACGCATCCATTCCAGTGCAAATAAAAGAACCTGTGCAGGTGATTAGTTGCCCCTGTACTTAGTAAGTGGTTCTCCACTCTGGCGTAGTCAGGCTACATTAGTGCTTTTACATTTAACACTTGCTACACATGTCTCTACTTCTTCTATTAATATAGCAATCTCCTGTGTCGTGAAGAGTGGTTTACGTATTCTCTTGTCGAGTGACCTATCACTTGTTCTTCTGTCTTGAGCTGGTTGTTCTTGCTCTGTGGTACTGCTGCTCGACATGATAACCACTTTTGCATTCAAAATCAGAGCCTTGCGGTGATGCAAGCCTATTCTGTCTCTTTAAAGGGATTGTTGCCTGGCTCTGATTGGATAGCAGATTCCCCAGCCTACTCAGAATTGATTGGCTGGGCGCTGTCAGTGCGCCATTAAACACGCTTGCGCTGGGTTTTTAATTTCATCAGAATCGCGCTTTTTGAGAAGCCACTCCCTGCGGGGCAGATGTGATTAACTTTAACCACTACGTTTGCGATTGCACTAATTTCATCAGAACAGAGTCCATAGTGTTTATCCTAATGGTGGGCAAATTACGGCCCGCAAAGGATTCTATGTGCCCTACCACTGTGTCTAGCAAAAGGAATATATCATAATATATCAACACGGCAGACAGGAGAAACAAAAAGGACAAATACGAAATGTGTACGAACTGTGAGTGTGAATTCAAAGATGAGTTTATCAAAGAAGAGGAAAGTAGACGGCGAGTGTCGAATATTCAACAAAGAAAGCGTGGCATTGTTCAAAGAATACAGTTTGAATCAGCATTTTGAGAGCAAACATGCACTTAAATATATTAACTTTTCTGCCGAAGAAAAAGCAAAGAAAGCAGATAAGATGGTTGTGAGAATGCAAAAAGAGCAAAGCATGTTCACAAAGTTATCAGCAGCCCAGGAGGAGATTATGAGAGGGAGCTACATGATTGCACACAAAATCAGCAAGAACAGCAAACTATTCTTTGAAGGAGAATTTATAAAGAAATGTATGGTTGACTGCCTCTATTTTGTGTGCAGACAGGAAAAAGCAGTTTGAAAACATTAGTTTGTCAAGGTGAACCATTGTGAGATATGTTGAGGATATCTCCGAGAACCTGCACCTGCAAAGTAAACAATTTATCACATTTTTCAGTGGTATTTGATAAAAGTTGTGATGTGAAAAAAATGGCCCAGCTGATGATTTTCATTCGAGGTATCACCGAAAACTTTGAGCTTACAGAAGAATTGGCATGCAGTCAATGAAAGGCACGACAACAGGAAAATATTTATTGGAGGCACTAAATCAGTGCATCTCAAAATTAGGAGTGGAGTGGAAAAAATTGGGAAGTGTGACCACTGATGGAAGTCCAAATCTGATAGGCCAACATGTTGGCTTGCTGAAAAGAATTAAAGACCAAGAAACAAGTCCAAAGCAGAATATAGTTTTTTTACACTGCATTATTCACCAAGAGGCCTTCTGTAAGTGTGTTCTAAAACTAGGAAATGTCATGAACACAGTTACGGAAGTTGTCAACTATATTTGAGTGAGTGGTTTAAACCACAGGCAATTTGTAACTTTGCTTGAGGAATCTGAAACCGAGCACACGGATGTTCTGTACCACACCAATGTCAGGTGGCTTAGTTTGGGAAAAAATTTGAAAAGAGTTTTGGAACTAAGAGCAGAGATTGTTTTGTTTCTGGACATAAATGAAAAAGATTTGGATTTCCCACAGCTGAAGGATGCAGATTGGCTCTATGATTTCGCATTTGCTGTTGATAGTATGGGCCACATGAACAAACTGAATTTAAGACTGCAAGGGAAGGGACTTTTTACTCATGATTTGTATTGCAGTGTCAAGTTATTTATGACTAAGTTACTTCTTTTCTCCCGTCAGATAGGAAACAAGCAGTTCACCCACTTCCCCACGTTGCAGGAGATTACTGTTTGTGATGAAAAACTGAAAAGATATACGTCCTTACTCCTCGACTTAAATGCTGCATTTTCTCACAGATTCAAGGATCTCAGAATGATAGAAAATTACCTGTCTTTGGTCTCTTCACCATATTCATTTGATGTTGTCAAAACCCTGTTTGACCTCCAGCTCGAGCTTATTGACCTGCAATGTGATGCATTGCTTGCGGAGCAATTTAAATCAGTACTGCTTCCTAGTGATGCCTCTCTTAATGAACAGACCTTTCCAAAAATCAAGGCTCATGCACAGAAGATGCTTGTACTGTTTGGATCAACATACATATGCAGAGATTTTCTGTGATGAAATTCAATAAATCAAAACATAGACCTGCAATGAACGATGACCACCTTGGAACAACAGAGATGATGCCTGACTTCAATTCTCTGGTTATAGAAGATCAGCGCCTACACTCTTCCGATTGAGTATCTTTGTTTTTCTTGAACCTAATTTTGAACAAATGTCAATTATATTTATGCATATACAAATGTAAGCCTTTATTCTGAGCTATTATGCAATCACCTCTAGGCTAAAAAAAATCAGGATAATTTTTTTTTTAATACATATTTTATAGGAAATGTTTGTTATGTTATTTATATTTTGATAAAATGGTATCTTCTGAACATTTACAACTGCTTAAAGTTTTAATTATTTTTTACTAAAATGTACAGCAGTTGTCGAGTAAAAGAAATATATTATTGCACAATAATATTGTACCAGACGTCTACAATTCATGTAAGCGCTGGTAAGTATTGATGAACAGACACGATGTACGGTTAAAAACAATAAGAACTGCTGTTTATTTTTTACAACTCCAAACACAAACTGAACTTCATTCCAACTCTACTCACTTCACTCAAACTGAATTTGTTGTCTTCCTCTCCCTTGCTCTCCATTCTAGAGATGCTGCCTCAGCCCGCTCATCACCCATTGGCCCATCAATATCTACTGTCAGTGATGTCACCGCATTCTCACTCACACACACACAGACTCTGGCAAAGACAGGTTGGCACTAGCCGGCGACTGAAACAGATGCTCTCCATTCCATGACACAGCCCATGTCTGTTGAGATTGCCCCACCATTACAATGACTGAGATATTTTTCACTTTCATTAGTGTGGGAACAACATGGGAATTGCATATATTTGTGTATTGTAATTTGTAAATATATATTCTAATTCTATATATTCTAATTCTAAGTAGCACATGCCGTTTGCACGGGACAGTTGCTTTATAGTTTGAATGTATTTTGTTTAGCCTTTTTTGTACAATTGGCCATATACGCTCTGTACCTTACCATTGCTGGTATTGTGCTTGAGTGGCTGTGTGTGTTTTGCTTGTAAATAATAAATGCTGAGCGATGTGCTGGCATGTTCAACTGCACCCCTGTGTCCGTGCCTCCATTCCGGCACTCGCCTGCCTGCCTGCTTCAGCTGTGGTAACAACATGAATCCATTTCAAAGTTCCATAAACAACAATCACTGGCGAAACAATTGATCAAAACTTCTGTTAATTCATTTTATGTGTGTGGCCCTCGACAGCTCACCAAAACTCGAGAATTGGCCCCTCAGCCAAAATAATTGCCCACCCCTGATTTATGCACTACTATAGTACCACCTAAATAGAAGCAGTACAGTAGATACCGCTGAAGAAAAATGCACAGCTGTTCAGTTTTTTTTGCTATGCATGGAAAATTCTGCAAATATAGACTAATTCCACTTTTTTCTGTAATTGTGGAATCCCTTACAAGGGTTACACTAAAACTCCTGCTAATGTATTACCGGTATTTTGAATAAAACATGCATGTATCCTAGAGAGAATTATTATTATTATTATTATTATTATTATTTATTTATTTATTTATTTATTTATTTATTTTTAATTTTGCTTGTCCTTGGTCACAGAATAATTCTTCCTCTAACTTGAATAATCATTATATAAACTAAGCTTATTTTTTCATTTCTTTTTTTGAAAAAACAAACAGTTCTTACTATATTGATATGACTCTTAAAGCCACATCAGATAGAGAGGGTACAGCACTATAATTCTATCTATTTACATTTAATGTGGTCTCTTGTAAAATGATGGGAGGGACAGGGGAGACAGGACAAGATGCAATCACTCAGGGATTGAGCCCCGTAAAGCAGTGCTTTTACACCAGCCATCTCCATGGTAACTAAATATAGAGAGCCATATACAGGTGAGATTTAGGCAAAGAAATTGTTTCTTTGATATTGTATGTCTATAAAGAACATTATTGTCACTTTCATGTGTCATGTACTGATACAGCAGCACGGTCCTACTGACAGGCCTGTAAAAGAGGAGCTGAAATAACAGCTCAGTAATATTGTTGTGTTACTGAAAGATGCGGTTTTCTATACACTTAGCAAAAAAAAAGAAAAAACTAGAATACATTGTTATGAACAAGTGGATATTGTTTGATTCAGAGCTGAGCAACCTGTACATCCAAAAATACCTTTATATGTCCCTATAAAAAGCTTTGTCCTCAGACTTGTGTTGTAAAATAAGGTTTTATGCGAATATTAAAGGTTTGAGCTCCACAGTGAAACTTCAGATTTTAAGCTCTACCAATAACGGTTCAAGGTCAATTGTAATAAAAGCTGAAAGATTTGATTTCCAATTTGATTTAAAACTAATAACAATGAGACATCAACCGTCCATTAATATGAAGAGTGTCTAAGATAAAGGGATTCTGTTGCTGGGGAGTCAGAGAGAATGGCTTATATAAAACCGTTTCTTAGACAAGGAAACTTAGGCAGCCTATCAGAGATTAATACAGAACAGTAACGTGGTTATGGTGGTTGAAACGTTCTTTAACTGTTTTACTGTTAGACAAAGCATACCATAAAATAGGAGATTAAAAAATAAGGTATTCTAGAATGTCACACCACAGCTTTTATTTTTTTATATTTCCAAGATGTTTTTTTTTGTTTTGTTTTGTTTTTAAATATGTTTTCTGTGCCAGGTGAACTCACTGCAATCTATCTGACAGCTAAATCAGGTGACACGTGAAAAAAAAAAAAAAAAATCGATTTGCTAAAAAAATATTCCTGTTTCAAAGGTATTTGCTTCTATCTCAGGGAAACTAATAATCCAAAAAAAATAATAAAAGTCTCCTTGCTTATCTTCCAGTGTCTTATCCACAGTTATGAAAGTGCTGGATGTAGGGGAAAAAAAGACTTATTTTATAATACAAATGATAAGTAACTTAAAATGTAATTCCTGGCTCACTACAGTACAGTAATAGTTTGAAAAAGGTTGGGTCAGTTGAAAGGTCACTGCACCACGTGATTTATTTGCTGTCAGGAAATCCTCAAAATGAGATAGCAACCTGATTTCTACAGGCTGTCTACACAGTTTGTAAGTTTATACTTTAGCATATGTCTAGAAAACCCTATGTCAGATTCTGATGCTGTGGACATTTAGAGCACCAGCTATTGAGTGTAACATAGTCTTGGGTATATGGAGGCTGTATGTCTATCTGTCTGTACCACTGTCTGTCTGTATGTTGAACTTATTTTTGTAATATAAAATAATATAAAAGGACATTCTTTGGTGCAATCTAGTGCTATATGGAGACACTGTTTGTATGTCTTAAAAGCTCTCATTTAATAAAGATGAAACTTAGTCTGGACACACGTTAGCATATCTGGATTCTGGGAGTATATAAAGATAGCTGTCCATCTGTCTGTATGTCAAACATTTTACATGCGCATGCCATGGATATATGTCAGGCAATTAACTTTTTCATGTTATTTATGGCTCTGATTTTGAATTTACAGCAAGAGATGGGGGATGAATGTCACTCATGATTTTAACTTACACTAGGTGTTTGTGTTGTCAGAAAAAAAGAAAACAGAAATGTTGTTAGAAAGGTAGTTATAAGTCCACCCTTAGGTACATGTTTTATAATATACCAGGCTGTTTTTATAATTTTATGTTCTATAATTTGCTTCTGCAGATCAGGATCCTGCTGTGACACAGCTGGCAGAAAACAACAAAGGCAATTTGTTTCAAAGGCAGTATTTTAAAAGACTAATGAAAAGACATTTTGTCTGGAAGTAAACTGATGTTTAAAATCTCTTTTTAAAATAAGCTTGGGAACCTTAATCTGAACCTATACAATGTTAACAAACATACATAATTAGTAGTGTTTTGTTCTAAATACATTCATCTAGTTAAATTCACTAAAGTTGTTTGTTTTAATAATCAATAATTCATACATTCATAAAACACATCACAAAGGTTACTATTCACTAAATTGTCGTTAATGGCAATGTTCTCGAACAGAAACAGCACAGCAAATGACCATTATAATAAGGATGGATGTTAAATAGCACTGTTCGTTAGAATGCAATCCTAGCACATTGTTTTGTAAACACCTAAATGGTGTATTAAATCTAATTTCTTCATACTTTGGCAGGTTAGCTCTGTGGCCCAAGATGTTACTGGCAGGAAACAGACATAGAGACAGGAAAGCTGTCGTTTTTAGCTCTTTTGTGCACTGTAACAGGGTCAGCAGCCCTGTACACAAAAAGGGGGCAGGGTTAAGCCCTGCCATAAAATGTGTCTTGTTTTTGTGTTTGTTTATTTTTAGAACGGGGTACCCCCTCCACCCCTATGTATAGTTTTTTGTTTGTCCATGTGATTGTTGGCAGAAACAGTTTTAACCCCATTCCTGCCAAATCTACATTCAAAACGCACTTATTTACACCAGCCCTGCCACACATCATATAGGGGAGATGATTTTTATATTGGTACCCTGATTTTTAGCTATCCTTTAAAACAAAGGTGTGCATGTTTGCAAGTGGGTCATTTCAGATCAGGAGATAAGGTTAGTGCTGAAAACATTCAGCAACAGGATCATAACTAATACATTAGTATTAGCCACACCAGTCGTAAAGAATTTATTTGTTAATTTAAATTATTAAATAATATTATACTCTATTTAGTAGTTCGCATGAATCTAGAAATTGAGGACAGGTATCGGTCTTTGTGTTTCTGTTTTGTGACTGTACACCTGTGGACACGAGTTTGCAAAGGAAATTAAACATGCATGTAAATATTGACCATTGAATTCATCATGTTTTTTTAAATAATTATTCTACTTTTTAATGTATTTTAGAGAAATCTAAAAACAACTTGATACAATCAAAATATCTGCCATGTATTTACTTTAAAATAACCTCCAGATGGTTTGAGCTTTGTCTTGTCTTCCCACTGACTAATCGAGGATGTTCCTATGACCAACATGTTTCAGTGTCAACTGCAATCCTTCATTCAACCTTTTGAAGCTGAATGCAGGGACCCAGAAGTGTAGCACTGAGGTACCTGCAAAGAGTGATCAATCTATTTTCTTCACTGACTGCTTTAAACAAATACCATTAAGAAATACACTTTGCCATAATGTGTGCCTATTCAATAAAGAAAAATAGAAAGGTCTACACAGTTGTATATTAAAAGTTAGACACAGGTCAGATTTACTAGAATTGTTTTGTTTGCGCTATGTATTTGTATTAGGCAACCTTGCACTACACAAAGTTACTCAACTTTAATAATTCCCACCGATCTCTGTGATTTGATCAACTGTTGCATGACCTAACTAACATGCCATCATCCTATGTCAAAAACCAACACATTTTAAAGATATGTTTGATACAAGTATTGCTCCAAATGAGTGTAAATGACTGATGGGACTCATTATGTATAAGCTAATGTAAGTATGGTCTGCAGTACGATAGGCTACAGACTTCATCAACTTGATAGGGTTCTAACAAACTCAAATGTTTTCTTTAATAATATAAAGCCCATATTTCATATCTGTGTGAAATAATTTATGCCATATAATTTAACCTTTTCTTTGTGTATTGGGTTTGAGACTTACACGCAGATATTGCGAAGACTAACAGCAAAATAATGAAGTGCATATTCAAATTGAAAACACTTTAGACTAAATTACCTCCAGAAATGATAAAGTATGAGGTGCATACCTACGTATTAAAAAAAAAAAAAAAACAGTTAATGAAGCCATGTTCCTAATCACAGTTCAAATATAAATTGTAAATAAGCTCTATATTCCAAAATGCTGGTATGTATTAGAAGACTAATTCATATTTATGAATATAATGAAACACAAACAAATGTTATATGAATGTAAATATTTCTAAATTCTGGAAATAAACAGCAACTTTTTCTTCATCACGATCACAGCAAAGGCAATTGCTTGGGCTATTAAAGGCAATGTTAGTTGCTCCTGATTTGCTAGCAGTTTTTGCCTCCCACCTTTTCTTCTTGGTCAGCTCAAATTCCCTTTAAAATCACAACATGAAGGGGGTGGCATGTCTCACACAAATGAAAAATTGTACCCAAAGTGTGTCAAAAAGAGATGGTAATGAGATTAGTGAAAAAGAAAAATACACAAAAGAAGCTATGATGTCAGTTTAGCATGCATTAGTGCTTGGTGCAATTCACCTAGAGTACATTAAAAAAAATGTTACAAAAATATGTATGTTTTGTGTTATATCAATGAACATCGAGACCCCCTACAAACAACATACACTGGTACAGTCAACCCTCTTTATACCACCAGGTAAGGGCAAAGGGCAAAAACGGGCAATAACCAAGGGTGGTGCGATAGTGAGGGTCATCAACAACAACAACAATAACAAAAACACACACACACAGACAAACTACTATTTTTGCAATAAATTCAAACGTTTTCTTTTTTTAGTTATACAATTACAGTATCTCTAATCCTTTTTTTTAAAAATACAGTACTAGTTCTTAACACAACAGTACGTCAAACATTTGTCATCTTTTCCCATCTGTATGAAACATACATGGTTACTTTTGAGAAACAGTTTATACTTTAAAAAAAAAAAAAAAAAAAACACTAATTTAGTGTCCAATCATCCAAACAACAGTTCCATAAAAACATTCAAGCGTACCTTTTTTTTTTTTTTTTTTCACTGTACTGGTTATTTGAACGTCATTGTTTGTGGCATGACTGTAAGCCTGATGAATACCCTCGATTGAACGATTCCACCTATTTTACAAAGCAATTTAAGCTCAACACCGTTCTTTTTTAAGCAGTTAAAAAAATGTTGAATATGTACAGGGAAACATTTTTTTTAAATGAAAAGTAAAAAATAAATAAATAAAAAAACTATACTGCTGTTTACAAAATTACAGCTTTAGTTTAAGTGAGCCTTCATTTGTGCAAAACTTGCATGTAAACAAACAAATCTCTTATCGTACTTATTTTTAACATTTACTGTGGTTTCACTTATTTTAGACTGCGTCAAGCCTTTTTCAGGTTAAACAAATCGACCTGCTCCATCAAAGTAAGCCATTTGTTTTTATCCATTAGAATGTCTCCAATTGTCCTTCGATTAACAGTATATGCCTCACTTAGACGAGAAAACATTTGCAATGACTTGCTTTCTTATTTTCAGATGCATACATGCAGATTTTTTTCTTTTGCTCTGGTGTTAACTGTGGGGTTGACTCGTCATTTTGTTCTTGCTTTGGGAGCGGGAGTGTTGATGACACTGGTATGAATGTTCAGTTAACAATGAATTAGGAAAGCGAGTCAAAGGTTAACTGCATAACTTTGTTGTTTTAGTTGGCCATGATTATTTCACTGGTGCTACAATGAGGGAAACTACAATGCTTATATTTACGTTTGCTTGGCTTGGGAAGTTGCCGGGTGGCGGACAGCGGAGTGGACAGTGTCTGGACTGGATAAGATGCTTTCCCAGAGCTACCTATGTCCTGTCAGTACTAGAAACTGTATATACTTAGCCAGGAAGACCAAACATAAATGCAGCTGTCTTGTAATGTAAACATGAACATCATCATTACATTTCCATGTACATCTGAAAAAAAAAAAAAACAGTTGATGTCTTAGAAGTTTTATATATATATATATATATATATATATATATATATATATATATATATATATATATGGATGAAGGCTATATTTGCATCCTGAGCCTGTGAAAAAAAAAGACATAATACTGCAGTAGTGATGTCAAAATAGCACATTCGTCTACAAGATTGTACTTAACCTTTGACATATGTTTCAATCCTGTGCAACCCAAGACCACTTTCAAACACACAATGTTTCATTTTCAATCACTCAACAACACCCACAAGTCGTGTTTTTTAGGCACTTTCAACAGATCTGTCTCTGAAGATTTACAATCATCCTCCACCAACGAGAGCACCAACCATGCGAGCATAACAAATAATCTTTGACTGACAGCGACTAAAAAAGAAAAAAGCATATCCCAATGAAACACCTTTTCCTTAAAAAATGTTCTTTTTTGCAGTTCATTATCTACCCAGTTTAATTCACTATTCCTAAATTATAAAAAATAAAATTATATTTAAGATTCTTTAATATTAACTTAATTTACATTATTATTCATTAAATTCACTTGCAATTTAAACCTTAACACCTGTTTGTTGTCTTTTTTTATTACTAAATAATTCCATCTCAGATTTTGGTGACAGTTTACAAACGGTCTCAAAGTTTATCATGTCACAGAAACCTTAGATGGAATTATTTTCCTGTAACTCACTGAAGCCAATCTGTTAGTTAATCTAATAAATAGAATCAGATGGAAGAGCCAAGGTTGCCTGTCCCTGGATCAAATATATTCACCCACTGTTGGATACATATAGGAATAACCAGTTGTAAGTGGTCTGTCACATTTAAGAGTGTGTATATGCAAAGTATGACCACCCTAAATATCATGTTTAGACAATTTTAACACATACATATTTAATAATTAAGGGTTACATACATTAAGGATTTATATGTTATAGTTTATACATAATGATTCAGTCAAAAAGAAAATGGCTATGTATCCTGCTTATGAAATATTCATATTAGTAAACAAAGCTGTTTGTCTCTGTTGTTTTATCCATTGGTGACTTGAGTAGAAAAGTGTATCAATGGTATACATACAGCATACACTCAAGCATAATTCTCTCCATGGCAACATAGCATTGGCCACTGTCCTCTTTTTTGTTGTTATATAGCAACTGCTTCTAGACTTTTCATCCCTGACATACTTGCAACAGCAGGACTGTCAAGAAATGTGATATCTAAAGTATATCAAGGATTGGATCACTATATTGTAGAAAGCACAGGAGTAATGGACACACACCAGTTCTCCCAGGTACCGTATGGTTTATTTGACAGCCAACAGCAGCTAGCACCATCCATACACTCACAGACAGCCTATGCCCACCCCAGAGTTACTACACCAATTCCCAGGGTAACATACACTCAAACAATGGAAAACACAGGAAGGGTTCAACAATAAATATCACAAACAATAATCAAAACAGTGAAATAACAACACAATAAACATTTGCACCAAAACATTTCCCTTTCACAGCGTCCTATGTTAACCTAGTAAGTGTTTTTCGAGGGGCAAGAGCTAGGCTCCATCCTATCCTTTCATCTCCTATCATCAATCAAATCTGCTTCCTATTTAAGCCATTAGTCCCACACTGTGCAGTGTCTCATGTTTTTTCATTTGGTTGTGAACATAAGCAGATTGCAAGACCCCCAGAAATGCCTTTCTGTGTAAAGAAATTAAAAAGAACAAATTAAGTATGGAGTACCTACTGCACAACTCTTCCTCGGATTCTGAGGTCTCTGAAGATCACTTCTTGTCTGTATCGGAACATTCTCCGACAGCTTCAACCCAGGATCTGGTCACCCCACCACTCTTCTCCCTATCAGGCATCTCAGTAACATCTGAACAGGACAGCATACCACTACCCACCATCCAAGGAGTCAATCCCTGTTGATTAAAACAGTTCTGGGCCAAGGATACACCTCCAGAGCGACTGTACTTTAGGGACTGGACTCTCAACAAACTCATAAAGATCCTCATCAAAAAAACGGCAGCGAGATTCCAGCAGGGAGCAATCAGGAATGTCTTTTCATTTTCTATTGTAATTCCATTTTGGCAGAACCAATTTTTCCACCTAAGTAAACTCCTCAGCCGCACTCGGCTGTTCAGGTCCAGGTCAGAGAGCGCAGTCTGTCTCAGACCAAGCTAACTCCATAGCCAGCACATCAAGCCAGCAGGCAGCCGCTCCAGTCAGCGAAACTCAGCAGTCTGATTTTCAACTAAATAAAAGCATTCATGCAGCCATTCGCAGATACAGTATCCTCAGTCAATACCAAACTCAGCAACTTGGATAAACAGGTGTCCAACATCGAGCAAGAGAAGCAAGGTTCTGCAGTTACAGTGTTTTCCTCCATTCCTGCAGTAAACTCATCCACTTCTATTGTAGCTACAGTCACTTCCGGTTTGATACCAACCCTGATCCCTATGTCGAGCCTCCGATCTACAGTTGCAAAAGCCACAGCATATGGTTCCGCCTCCACAACCACTGCCCTTCCTCGCTCAATATCCCCACAGATTTGGCGAAGCATAATTGAAGGCAAAGATGTTAGTCTGGTTTCTCTATTGATGGCTACATCTGAATTTCTGGACCATAGAGTGGTGGACTGCGGAGATTTATCAGTCATGCTGAAATCCAGATTCCCTATCTAAACTCGACCATATTCGTTCTCTTATTCAGAACTTTCAGATCTGCAAAATGATCAGGAAATTTACAGTGCTCTCTTTGGTGATCCGACATAGGACCGCAAAGGGTTAAAATGTATGTCTGCTCTCATACAGCATTGTAACCACCTGTCTATATTTTATGATGATTTAATTTCAGCCCCTCATGACCTGGCTTTATTTATGGGTGCTTCATTCATGGGTTCGGAGGTCTATTAAGCAATCAATGGTTTTCTAGAGCATGGCCACAAGAAACTGAAAACCTATCACCGCATCTAAAATTCACAGCTCTTCTTGAAATTTACCCAATAGTCACAGCTGCACATCTAGGTGGTTATCTTTGGTCAAAGAAATCAATCCTTTTCTTTTGTGATAACAAATCTATAGTTCATATTATCAATAAAGGCTGTTCCAGTTCACCTCTTATTATGCAATTACTGCAGCGGTTAATATGAATTTCAGTATCAAATAATTTTCTAATCCAAGTGCGCCATCTACCGGACATTTATAATAATGCAGCTAACGCACTTTCTCATTTACAGATTTCACAGTCTGGTCCCTACAGCTCTGCCAACTCCAGCAGTGACATGGCTGTAGCACTAGTTCCTTCCACCAGATCTTATTCCACCGTCTGGATCACCTATTTGACTTTCTGCTCTCAAAGCAAGAATAACGTGACCCCATTCAACCAGGACTGGATTATGGTTTTTATAGTACATGCAAAAGACTCTTTACATCTTGCACCAGCTGCAATGAAATCCTATCTGTCAGAAATGCAATACCAATGTCGCTTGATGTCTAACCTCCCCAACTCTCCTATCAATACCAGCTATCCGTCTCCTCCTGCACGAAATCCCTAAGAGCTCTCTGAGGCTTCTAATTTTCGTCTAACTATCTCTATAGATATTCTGATCAATTTGATTTCAATTCTCAGTTTAGACTGTGTCTCTACATTTTATGACTTAACAATAGAAAGTATATGCTTGACTGCATTTTTTTTTTTTTAAGATGCGCAGAATATACAGTTACTTCTATTCGCAGCAGTGATCTCTCGTTCATCCTGGATTCGAACTTTATCCTCTCTTCCTGCGCATTTCCAGATTAAGGTCAATTTATTCACCTGTAAAAAGATGACTCTCCTCTATGCCCATGTGCTTTCATGCAGAGATATATCACAGAATTTCAACCTATTTCAAACTTTGACCCCCTGTTCATCGAGTCAAGCCGGATTGTTATATCCAGACATTGGTTCACATCTTATCTGTCTACGTTGGTTTCCAGAGCAGGACTTCAGTCTCAATTCTATACTCCTCATTCATTCAAAATTGTGTCAGCCATGTCAGCAGCACAGAAAAGATTAAATAACAGCTAATTAAAAATATCGGGCACTGGACCTCACACATATGTTCTTCGCCATCTGAGATATCTTCTGCACAATATTGTTAGTATGTCCGGAGTGGGTACGACCCTTCTGCCAGGACCACCAAAGGTTTTCCCTCTAAAATAAGTTTTTTTTTTTCCTTTCCACTGTGTGGGTCTTCACAGTCAATAGGGAGCCAGTTACTAACCTTATTTGTTGTGTTAAAATGTTTTCTTTCTTTCTTTGTATATCAAGGAGACAGCGTGGTCCAGTGGTCAAAGTCTGGGGCTTGTAACCAGAAGGTCACTGGTTCATATCCCACCACTGCCACTGACTGATTCACTGTGTGACCCTGAGCAAGTCTGTTAACCTCTTGTGTTCCATCCTGCAGATGAGATGTTAAATCAATGTCCTAATGTAAGTGACTCTGCATATAATTCACAGTTCACTGCCTATGGTAAAGCACTTTGTGACGATGGTCCACTATGAATAGCGCTATATAAAGATATTATATTACATGTATTGGCGGTTCTTTGTTTCTCTGCACATATAGGATTCTTTAGCGGGGAACCGGGGATTCGTTCTCTGTGGGGGTTAGTAATCTCACTTTCTCAAACCCTTGGTTAAACTCTGCTTCTTAACCTCAGTCAGAGGGGACCCCCAGCCAAACCTAACCTTTTAGCATCTCATGATCTATCACTACCCTCATTATCTGAGGAGCTAAGCTTATTTTTGTTAAACCTCGCTGTAGGAACTCTCCCTTCGTAACATGAGGCTCTCTTCTCATTTCAAGTTTTCTGGGGGTGCGTCCCCATCCCAGCTAGAAGTCTATAATTCACTCATTGAGGGCAGCTTTCTGTGCCAAAGTTCTCCCTTTTCTTTCTTTCATTCAGGTTCTCGACCCTCTATTTATGTACGGGGCCCCCAGGAGACAGGGACCACTCTTTCGTATGTCGGGTTCCCTAAGAGACAGGGACCCCTTTTCTATATTTATTCAATCTTTACTAACTCAGCCTTGGAAGTTACCTCACCTAACTGTGTGGGGGCTTTACCACGACGCAGACCTTGTCCTCCTGAGGCTTTGTCCTAACTGTGGGCAGCTCTCAGAGAAGTCAGGCGACGTCACTACAGGAGCCTGGCTCCCGCACTGTGAACTGTTCATAATTAGCATACCAGCCTCTCTCTATGAGAGAGACTTCTGGGCAAAGCACGTGATCCACCAACAGGCGGCAATGGCGTCAGTCCGGCTGTGCTCGTTTCAATATATTAAATCTCCCAAACCTATGGAAAAACTTTGGCTTGATCTGCAACAACATTGAAACATTTTTGCATGCACAATCTGCCTCAAATTTGATGTCTAATCATTATTTCCCCAAGTGTGGGCATCAGATTGATATATTTCATAACACAGCCTCAAGTGAGTCATAAATGCACCTCTTATTCATATTAGAGATTTTCTTAACCACTGATAGGGAGGTTAAAGTTGTACGAACATAAACGTGTAAGTCTGCAATCAATTTCATCTGCAGTTTTTCTTACAATGTTGCCTGTTTCTCAGTCTTAAAGGTGAAAAAATTGTATTCATCTGTATTCAACTCTACCTACATAAAACATTCAGTATCCCAAACCTGGGCCAGCATGACACATTCCAGAGGGGTGCTAAATTAGAAGAAACAAGTCTGTTTGAACTCCATTTGATTGCTCCCAACAGCTGTAAGATGTGAAAGTTCAAGCATCCACACAGGTAGAACAGAACAGAAGAAAAATCTATTTGCTAGCTTTCCAATGCAGCTTGTCTGGTTCCTACTGCACTGTAATGTCATTGTGTGTGTGACGTAAGAGCTTATGGGTATAAGATGCCAGACACCTGAGGCATATTCTATTTGGGATTACATGTAGGAGTAGGGGTGCTTGCCGGCTTATCGGTCAAATGTGTGAGCCAGTCAAAAAAGCAGTCCAAAATCAAATACATTACATTTACAGAAGGAACAAAAAGAGAAGTACAATTACTAGCCTATGTGGCAAGGTACGCCCCGCCCCTGTGCATATTATGTATTATTTTGCTGTATTATTATTTAACGGGTACTGTTTTGTGTTTGAACGTTTTTTTTTTTTTTGTTTGAACGTTTTTTTTTATTTAGTAGTCGGCAATTAATTTTACCTCGCTTTTCTCCCAATTTGACATATCAAATTGTATTTTAATTTCAGCTCACTGCTACCACCCCTTCGCTGACTTGGGAGCAGCGAAGATGAACACACGTTGTCCTCCAAAGCATTGTTGTCATCCTACTGCTTTTTTTCACTTTGCAAGCCCGCCATGCAGCCAACCCAGAGCTATAGCATTGGAGGGCAATGCAGCTCTGGGCAGTTTACAGGCAAGCCCGCCCAGTCTACAGGGGTCACTGGTGTGCGGTGAGCTGAAGACACCCTTGCCCCGACCTAAGCCCCCCTCACAGGCAGCGCTCTGCCAATTGTGCACCACCCACTGGGACCCCATCCACACCCAGCAGTGGAATAGTCTGGACTTGAACCGAAGACCTCCAGGCTATAGGGCACATCCTGCACTCCACGCAAAGTGCCTTTATCGGATGCATCACTCAGAAGCCCTGAACCTTGTTTTATTGTTGATTGTTTTACAGCATGGATGGGATTAAAATTCCCCATCAAGCTAAACTCGTGCAGAATGTGAACATCTCCAGATTTATTAATTTATTACCAATCTGGAGTCAGTCACACATATACGAATCTGCAGCTTTTTCTGAAAAGGGTTGGGTATACAGAGAGGAGGAAACTGAGTTTAAGCAGTGGTTCCGAAACCCGTCCTGGGGACCCACTGTATCTGCTGTACTGTACAGTTGCATATTTCAAGTTAGCTATAACATTTTATAAATAACTTAAACTCTGCAACTGTTTAAGAGCTGAAAACAATTTAAAAGGTCTAACTAAGCAAATTATCAGTTCAATTAAGAGTCTAGTTAAGTAATTGAGAGATGAGTTAAAAAGAACAAAAAAAATACAGTATAAGTAATTGTTACTTGTGCTGGCATTAGTGTCCATTGTGTTTTGTTGTTTGTTTTGACCATCGTGCCTTTGGTTATGAGAAGTCTTTGGTCCTGTTTTGTTTAATCTTTTTATTTTATAAAGAAATAAGCGCATTTGTGTCTCGCCCTGTAGTACTTGCCTGTTGTGTGAATTCTCTTCCTCGTCTGACATCACCCACAAGCCCATCTTTATTTTAACATATGCTTTATGTTTGAAGTACAGTATGTCCAGGAGAATACATTTATAGCTTAGGTCCTATATATAATATATTATATATATATATATTATATATCTATATATATATATATATATATATAATATCTATATTATATATATATATATATATATATAGTACTGTGAAAAAGTATTTGCCCCCTGCCTGATTTTCTACATTTTTGCATATTTTTGACACTGAATGTTATCAGTCTTCAACCATAATCTAATATTAGATAAAAGGGACCCGGAGTGAACAAATAACACAACATTTTGATACTTATTTCATTTATTTATTAAAGAAAGTTATGCAACACCCAATGCACCCGTAGGAAAAAGTAATCGCCCCCTTAGATAACTGGTTACGCCACCTTTAGCAGCAATAACTGCAACCAAAGGCTTTCTATAGTTATTGATCAGTCTCTCACAGCACCGTGGAGGAATTCTGGCCCATTCCTTCATGCAGAACTGCTTCAACTCAGTGACATTTGTACGTTTTTGAGCATAAACTGCTCTTTTCAGGTCCTGCAACAACATATCAATGGGGTTTAGGTCTGGCCTTTGACTAGGCTGTTCCAAAACTTTAAATTTCTTGTTCTTCAACCATTCTAATGTAGACTTGCTTGTGTGTTTCGAATCACTGTCTTGCTGCATGACCCAGCTGTGCTTCAGCTTCAGCTCACAGACAGATGGCCTGACATTCTCCTGTAGAATTCTCTGATACAGAGCAGAATTCATGGTTCCTTCATTGACGTCAAGTCATCCAGATCCTGATGCAGCAAAGCATCCCCAAATCATGACATTACCACCACCATGCTTGACCGTTGGTATGAGGTTCTTACTGTGGAATGCAGTGTTTGGTTTTCGCCAGACATAACGGGGCCCTTGTTGGCCTGAAAGATCCACTTTTGACTCATCTAAAAAAGTGATGGAGTGTGAACAGGCTGTGAGTGGTGCGATAATAAATCCAAGGCCCAAACAGGATTCTCCCAAAACTATTGTTTATTTTAAAAAAACAAGAAATAATAAACAGTCCTCCCCTCTACCAACTGTGGTATTGGGAAGAAACCAGGCAGATTTCAGTCCTTATAAAATAATAAAGCACTCCTTAACCACAATCCTCCATGCATTAAACTGTGCTCCTTTCATCCAGGGATCATGGTGCATGTTCGGTACTGTGCTGTGCTGTGAGGGACGTGCTTCAGTGATTGTGCTGGCTCTGTGGCTACAGCTCCCAATTCTCACTCCTCCTCTAGAAAATACATAAAACACGAGACAGACAATATCACACGTTCATTCACTCCGGCTCTCAATTCAGTGCAAGGGGCAGTACTGATGTAGCTGCTTTCCCTTTGTACCCAGAAAATCCTCCCTGCAAGCAACCCGTCGCCATGGTTTCTCCACTGCAGGGCCGCCCTGCAGCTGCTTGCAATAGAGTCATTTCAGGTACGTGCAACTACACGCTCCCGCTAATATAGTCACCTTCCGGTTTCCGCATACCATCTAGGAGGAAGCATACCACCATCCTTACAGAACGCCCTTTCTGATCGGGAGGGAGATTTAAAGTTCTGATCCTTTCTCTCTCTGTCACATGGAGTCATGAACTCTGACCTTAGCCAAGGCAAGAGAGGCCTGCAGATCCCTGGATGTTGTTCTAGGGTTCTTTGTGGCTTCCTGGATGATTTTACACCTTGCTCTTGGAAAGATTTTGGCAGGACGGCCACTTGCCACTTGCCACTCATGGGAAGATGCACTACTGTCCCAAACTTTCTCCATTTGGACAATATGGCTCTGACTGTGGTTTGGTGGAGCCCCAGAGCCTTAGAATTGGCTTGTAACCCTTTCCAGATTGATAGGCATAAAAACAACTTTTTTTTTCCAGAGGTCTTCAGGAATTTCTTTTGATTGTGGCACAATGTGCCTATAGAACCTGTGTGCTGACAACTTCACTCTGATGGTAAGGGCCAAAGTTAGTCAGATTTATATTGGGCAGGGCTGGCCCAAATCAGGCCTCATTGTTAACCAAAGTATTCAAACAGCTGACCCTAATTATCCCTTTAATTGGGTTGAGTTAACTAAGGGTGCAATAACTTATTCACACCTGAAGATTGCGTGTTTGATTACCTTGCACACCAAACAAATGAAAGAAGCACCAAACTTTGGTGTTGTTGTTTCTCTCAGACTCCCTCTATATATGACTGCAACCCACAAAAAGATCTGACCAAATTCAATGTGAAAAATGTGCAAAAATGCAGAAAATCAGGCAGGGGGCAAATACTTTTTTACAACACGATTTTGCAAGGCACTGTATAAATATATATATATATATATATATATATATATATATATATATATATATATATATATATATATATACAGTGCCTTGCAAAAGTATTCAGACCCCTGACCAATCTCTCATATATATATATATATATATATATTATACAGTGCCTTGCAAAAGTATTCAGACCCCTGACCAATTCTCTCATATTACTCCATTACAAATGGTACATTGAAATTTCCTTCTGTTCAATATTTTATTTTAAAACACTTAAACACAAAATCAATTATTGTAAGATGACATTTGTTTTATGTTGGGAAATATTTTTAAGAAAAATAAAAAAACTGAAATATCTTGCTTGCATAAGTATTCAACCCCCACACATTAATATTTGGTAGAGCCACCTTTCGCTGCAATAACAGCTTTAAGTCTTTTGGCGTAAGTATGTACCAGCTTTGCACACAGTGTCGGAGTAATTTTGGCTCATTCTTCTTGGCAGATTTGCTCCAGGTTGTTCAGGTTGGTTGGACGACGATTTTGGAGCGCATTTTTCAAATAGTGCCACAGATTCTCAATGGGATTGAGATCAGGACTTTGACTGGGCCACTGTAGGACATTCACTTTTTTGTTCTTGAGCCACTTTGGCCTTGTGCTTAGGATTATTGTCCTGCTGAAAGGTAAATTTCCTCCCAAGCTTCAGTTTTTTAGCAGACTGAAGCAGATTCTCTTGCAGTATTTTCCTGTATTTTGCTCCATCCATTCTTCCTTGAATTGTAACAAGATGCCCAGTCCCTGCTGATGAGAAGCATCCCCACAGCATGATGCTGCCACCACCATATTTCACTGTAGGGGTGGTGTGTCTTGAGGCATGGGCAGTGTTAGGTTTATGCCACACATATCCCTTTAGTTTTGGCCAAAAAGCTCTATCTTGGTCTCATCTGACCACAAAACCTTTTCCCACATCGCAGCTGGGTCACTCTCATGCTTTCTGGCAAACTCCAGACGTGCTTTCAGATGGTACTTTTTGAGTAACGGCTTCTTTCTTGCCACCCTCCCATACAGGCCAGTGTTATGCAGAGCTCTTGATATGGTTGACTGGTGCACCATTACTCCACTCCCAGCCACTGAACTCTGTAGCTCCTTCAAAATGATTGTTGGCCTCTCTGTGGCTTCTCTCACAAGCCTCCTTCTTGTTTGAGCACTGAGTTTTGAGGGACAGCCTTTTCTTGGCAGTGCCTGGGTGGTGTGATGCAGCTTCCACTTCCTGATTATTGATCCAACTGTGCTCACTGGGATATCCAAACACTTGGATATTATTTTGTACCCTTTCCCTAATCTATGCATTTGTATTACTTTATCTCTTAACTTCTGTAGAATGCTCTTTGGTCTTCATTTTCCTTCAGATTCACAGCCTTACCAATGATCCTTCAACAGTGGGGTTTTTATCCAGAAAATGTGACAGCAACTTTAATGGTTCACAGGTGGAGGCAAATGGTAAGGTAATTGTGTCCTCGTTAGGGCAATTTCTTTCATCGGTGCAAACTGGGAGCTTCCACAGCACAGGGGTTGAATACTTATGCAAGCAAGATATTTCAGTTTTTTATTTTTCTTAAAAATATTTCCCAAAATAAAAACAATGTCACCTTACAATAATTGAGTCTGAGTTTCAGTGTTTAAAAATAAAATATCAAACAGAACGAAATTTCAATGTACCATTTGTAATTCGGTAATATGAGAGAATTGGTCAGGGGTCTGAATACTGTTGCAAGGCATTGTATATATACCCTCTTCTCAATATTAATGCTTTAGAAGCATTTGTCCAAATTATACAACTGTATCATGTAAAGTAACATCTTGTGTAATGCTGCCTTAAATGTCAGACACTATTTTTTTGCAGTCCTTTTCATATTAATCTTTATTGAATTCAAACTTTTAACTAAGTCAGTCTCTACCTAATGTAACTTATCATTGTGCAAAAATGTTATCTGATGAGAACATCAGTTATTTAATGGGTTTTTGATGCATTAGTTTTCTACAAAAACTCCCATTTGAAGTAATTTAATAGTATTTTTTACATTTCTTTCTAAATGGGTTCCCTTCTTGGTTTCATCTAATGGACAACAGAGAAGAAAAGCTTTGATCATGAGGACATTAAATTGGTTCTAAACATTGTAAATAGCAGCTTTTACAAAAAAAGAAAGAAACTTGTAAAACATATCTAATGCTGGATTGCATCTTTTTTCCACCACCTTCAGATTTTGCTTAAAAGCATCTAAACTCCTTAAAAGCACAATATATTTAAGCACTAGCTTTTTAATCTATTTAGACTCTCAAGCACATCATCTATTGAGAGGAACAGTAGTTCCTCGCGCCAAGTTATCAGCAAGAACTGCCAGAGACTCTCTATAAAGCAAGAATAATTGACGTGTTTTCAGGGTATTGGCGCAGCAAAAGTAAATCAGCCAAAAGCACCATTTCACTTTTAATTTTTAGTTCCCAGCACTCAGTGAAATGCAGAAAAAAAATGAATATCTGCCATACAGTAAGAGAAGTTGCCAAAGTAAGATTAAAAAGAATGTTCTTCTCCTTTTTCTCCCATTGTTTTGCAGATTTTTGCAGATCCCAGGGAGTTTTATCCATGCATATGTATATTACAGGACATCTGAGTTTAATGACAATTAACTTGTTTTGTCTACACGGAAATATACTAGGGAACACACTTATTGTGACTCCTATATCATTTATATTACATTTATTTCTGTTTTAAAATGTTTTAAAATGGAACATTTGCATGCAAGAAATATATATATATATATATATATATATATATATATATATATATATATATATATATATTAAATATATATATATCATATAATTATATATGTTTAGGTCTGGCATGTGTGGGCTTTAATGAAAGTATAATCGTCAGTTTGCAAGCGTGTTGTGTTATTAGTGTCATCAGTGTTACACAATTTGTTGAGAAAACAAATCGTACCTTGAAAGATGAAGCCAGCCAGCTGAGAATTCTCGGGACTTTGTTATTTTTTTTACATTTTGGAGATTTGTTTTTCAAGTAATCATCCCATCATTCTGAGATTCTGCTCTGAAAAGTTTTGGTTTCCTGTCGTGTAACACACTGTGGCAAAGTGCCCGCCCCTATGTGTATTTTGTGTTGTGTGTTAATGTTGGTTTATAGTCATTGGTACACGGGGATATAAACGGGTCTGTATAATACGAGTGTTTCAAATATATATTTGTATTTAGGCACTAGGATTGCACAGCACTTCACGTGCAAGTAAAAAGTAATAATGTGTGAGCACGGGGAATTGCACTTTATTAATTCACGTGCAGTTGTACCGAGACTCCAATTGAATGATTGATTAGCAATCGAGTCTCGGTACAGCTGCATAAAAGCAGCATGTTTTCACCCACTCAGGGTTGTGTCTTCGGTGAGTGGAGAACAGGATTGGAGACTGAGGTAATAAGAACAGTTAATAGTTAAAATAGAAGCTCACTGTGTTTGTCTGTGTAGTTCGTTTTTGTTTGTCTCTTTATTTTTGGTTGCCAGTGCCGTGTCCTGTTTTTGTCCTGTTTTAATTTATAATAATAAACCTTGCAGCAGCGCATCCATTTATCATTCCATCCCGCAGTACTGTGTGTTTCTTCTGGTCTGACGTCCCCACTACAGCCGTCTTGTATGTCCCTTATTTATGCTTGAGACATTTAATGGTATAAATAGAGATTGGGCAGATTGAATTGATCAGTTTGAAGCTGTGCATAAGTTACTCAGTGGGACGATGCTGTGAAATCAAAATTTATTAAATTGTTAATGGCATTGTTGAGAGATATGACTTATTGGTTGCCCGAGTAGTGAGTAAAGTAACCCAAGGCTGTACGTCGGTACGAGTTGCTAATATAACTGTTGAGTCACAGATCTTGAGGTAGGGGGTGTGTATGTAAACATTTGGCTGGGGGTAATGGTAAAACAGGAAATATAGCCTAGTGATAGACACTACAGATTGGCCACAGGATTGGAAAAGGGCCAGTCTGTGGGTATATTAGTAGAACAAATGGGGTTGCATGAAAGGGGGTTTTCATCTCAAGAAATGGGGGCAGTGCAGAGTTTGTTGCAGGCCAATTTATCTGTTTTTAGTTTCAGTGACCATGACTTTTTGCAGAACTCAATTGACCAACCTTTCAATCGATACCACTCGTGCTAGACCAATAAAAATGGGACCACGTCGAGTGCCCATATGTTATCATGAAGAAGTAGCTGACCACCTACAGGAGATGGAAGCACATGGAATTATCCAGCCGTCCAAGTGTCCCTGGGCTGCGCCCGTGGTCCTGGTCAGAAAAAAGGATGGCCACCTGAGGTTCTGCGTGGATTACAGGAAACTAAATGAGGTAACTGTCAAGCATGCTTACCCACTTCCTAGAATTGATGACACCTTGGACTTGCTGGGGCCTGCATGCTGGTTTTCTACATTAGACCTTGCTAGTGGCTATTGGCAGGTAGAAATTAACCCTGAGCACAGAGAGAAAACTGCCTTTGTCATGCAGCACAACCTTTTTGAGTTTAACATGTTACCCTTTGGATTGTGAAATGTTACCATATGTAATGATGTTTACACCTTATGAAGTAATGTTTGGTAGAGATTATCCTCCCAGCTGATGTGTTAATGTATGTAAAACCAGAATCAACTTGCCAGTTTGCCCAAGACTATGTCTCAGATCTGTCAGAAACTTTGAGAACTGTGCATGACACTATTAAAAGGCATCAGTGTGCAGCTACGTGTAAACAAAACGTTTTTTATGATTTAAAGGCCAGTCCCCAGATGTATAGAGATGGAGAGAGACTATGGGTGAGGGATACAGCCCAGAAGAAAGGACACCTCAAAATTTCCGAAATGTTTAAAGGACTGTGGCAGAGCAGAGCTCTGCCCTACATAGATTGGCAGGGATGGGGTTAAATTCCCCTACCTGCCTGGGTTTATTGTGTTCAGGTGGCTAGGGTTGATTGGAGTAACTAACGATCAATCAGCACCCGGCCACCTGACATAAAAGGAGGCAGCTTCCCATTAGGGAGAAGGGAGCTGAGGAAGCAAGCAGATGGTTGTGCTTGCTGTTTTTGGTTTTGTGTTTTATTTTTTTTTAATTTTCTAATCTAGTGAAGGCATCGCCCAGCCTGGAAACCTTTATTTTTGTAAGTTTTGCTTTGTGTTTGGTAGCTGTGTTTAAATATCTTTGTTTTCACACTTGTGCTGTTTTATTTTGTGCTTATTTATAATAAAAGTATTATTTTTTTGAACTGCAGTCTGTCTCTGGGCCTCTGTCCATTCGCCAGCCTGTCACACTTGGTGTCAGAGTGGGATATAGTGCCTCCAGGAGGCTCAGACAGGGTTGCAGGTTTTTTTTTTTTTTTTTTTTTAATTTTCGGGACAATTTTTTTTTAAGATAAATAAATAATAATAAAAAAAAAGGGAAAGAAGAGCAGAAAGTGGCAACAGAAACCGCAACAGCAGGAGGAGGTCGGGCATGACAGCTGGGAGGTTTGTTTGAAGAGCCTCACGGCGGAGTTGTGCCCTGGCTGTGGGGCGTATGGACACACTGTGGCTATCTGCCCCACGCAGTATGAGGGGGAGGAGCCGCCGTCCCGCGAGCCAAAGAGGGAGGAGCTGCCGTCCCGCGAGCCAGAGAGGGAGGAGCCGCCGTCCCCCAGAGAGCCAGAGAGGGAGGAGCCGCCGTCCCGAGAGCCAGAGAGGGAGGAGCCGCCGTCCCGAGAGCCAGAGAGGGAGGAGCCGCCGTCCCGAGAGCCAGAGAGGGAGGAGCCTCCGTCCCGAGAGCCAGAGAGGGAGGAGCCGCCGTCCCGAGAGCCAGAGAGGGAGGAGCCGCCGCTCCCCAGAGCCAGAGAGGGAGGAGCCGCCGCTCCCAGAGCCAGACACGACGTTACGGGGTACCAGCCCTCGCCTCAAAGGGTATCGTTGAGAGGAGCCCAGCGGAGGCGCACCCTATCGTTACGGCAGGTACCAGCCCTGCCTCAGAGGCCACTAGAATGGCCACAGCCCCCACTGCTGGTGGTGGAGGGGCTGCAGCCGTTGCCGCTGGAGGAGCTGGAACTGCCGCTACCGGAGTGGCCCAGTCCTCAGCTGTTCCAGAGAGGGAGGAGCTCCCACCTGCTGTTCCAGAGGGAGAAGGGCCGCCGTCCCCACCTCCACCACCAGACGGGCCGCCGTCCCCACCTCCGCCACCAGAGGGAGCCGGGCCGCCATCCCCGCCTCTGTCACCAGAAGGAGCCAGGCTGCCCTCCCCGCCTCTGCCACCAGAGGGAGCCGGGCCACCGTCCCCGCCTCTGTCACCAGAGGGAGCCGGGCTGCCGTCTCCGGAGGGTCCAGCGCCACTAAAGGGTCCGACGCCACCAGAGGGTCTGACACTGCTAGGGGGACTCGTACCGTCTGAGGAGACCACGCCCACACTGTCCAGGGGTGCTGCCTGCCCGCCAACGCTGCCTCTGCTGGAGGGTCCAGGTCCCATGACAGCATCGCCTTACTTCCTTGGAGATCCGGGGCCCCCTCAACCAAAGAAGGCTTGGGGGCTCTGACATCAACCCCACCCACCCCTGCCCACCACCGCTCACCGAAACAGCCCACCCAAGGGACGTAAGAGCGATTGTGGAGCTCTGC
This sequence comes from Polyodon spathula, assembly GCF_017654505.1. Classification (NCBI taxonomy): domain Eukaryota; kingdom Metazoa; phylum Chordata; class Actinopteri; order Acipenseriformes; family Polyodontidae; genus Polyodon; species Polyodon spathula. Next base: position 41,679,294 of record NC_054534.1, read on the forward strand.
CCTATATAGATTGGCAGGGATGGGGTTAAATTCCCCTACCTGCCTGGGTTTATTGTGTTCAGGTGGCTGGGGTTGATTGGAGTAATTACCAATCAATCAGCACCCAGCCACCTTACATAAAAGGAGGCCTCAGCTTCCTATTTGGGAGAAGCGAGCTGAGGAAGCAAGTAGCTGGTTGTGCTTGCTGTTTTTGGTTTTGTGGTTTTTTGAATTTTCTAATCCAGTGAAGGCATCTCCCAGCCTGGAAACCTTTATTTTTGTAAGTTTTGCTTTGTGTTTGGTAGCTGTGTTTAAATATCTTTGTTTTTCGCCCTTGTGCTCTTTTATTTTGTGCTTAATTATAATAAAAGTATTATTTTTTTGAACTGCAGTCTGTCTCTGGGCCTCTGTCCATTCGTTAGCCTGTCAATGGGACCTTTCAAAATTGTGGAGAAAGTGTTTGGTGTCCTTTATAGAGTACAAGTAGGAGATGAGAGGACTTCTGTATTGTAATATAACAAACTAAAACCTTGTTCAAGTGACTGTTGCAGGAACATCAGGAGGACATGCTTCGGAACCGGACCCTTCTAGTACTCGTGGACAACTAGCCCCAAGTGAGTACTGTAATAGTTCAAACACAGACCCCTCTTCTTCAGGAACATGGCAAAGGAGAACTGGACTGGGATTGAAACTCTCACCAAGTTCTGTGTGGGGACAATCAGACCAATTGGGCTGGTGGAGGGGTGGGGGAGTTACTAATCCAGGTGCCAGTCCTTCTTTTGCAGGATTACAAGACAGGAACATTCCTGCAAAGTAGGTGTTGCCTATGTCCAAGCCTCCTACACAGCTGGCTGACAAAGAAGGTCAAAACCCTAAGATACCCATCAACTGGTGGGTGCATGCACGGCGACCAACAAGACTTCCAGATGGACAGCCTTTGATACCTCCAGAGTTACCAGTTGTCCCTACTGATTCCACTAATGTGGTTCCAATGAGACTGGGGGAGGAAACTTTTGTACATCATAGGCGAGAACGACGTCCACCTCATTGGCACCAAGACTTTATTACACATTGAGATGGATGCAAGGTCTCGTCCTTTTTCAAATTGGGGGATAGGCTTAATTGTCTAAAACAGGGGTGTCAACTCACTTCTTGGAGGGCCACAGTGTCTTCTGGCTTTCGTTCCACCCGAGTTCTTGATTACTTAATTGGTCTAATTATATGATTAACTGGACACATTTAACACTTCTCTTCAGGCCACAAAATGTTTCATAGGAAGTGTACCTTGAATCAAGTGCATTTAAAACCATCAACTGTAAAATCTGTAGATCAGTTATGTTAATTGAGAGCTTAAGTTGGAATGAAAACCATAAAACCCTACGGCCCTCGAGGACTGGAGTTTGACACCCCCGGTCTAAAAGATTGCACCGCAATTATAATTAGGTTCGTGCTGTGTGATTTCGGCTGGAGAATTGGGAGGCAGAGTGTCCTCTGTAGCTTTTTACAGACAATAGCTGAAGTCTCTCTCTCTCTGTCTCTCTCTCATCTGGGTTGACTGGTCTTAGTAGTGTGTGTATTCTATTATTTTAAACTCATTTATTTTATTCTGTAATTTATTATTAATTGTATAGGTACGTTTAAACAGTATTAATAGGTCTCTTTAGCCTCTCTTAAGCAGCTGACTTTTAATGAAAGCTCATTAAGTGTTTCTTTCTTTGGTTTGCACACAATAATAGTATTTGATTTTGATATGTGGTATTGAATTATGAATTGCAAATTGCACTGAGTTTTTTTTAAATGCTTTGATAATTGTCTGCGTGTGATTCTAGTTATATTGATTTGTAATTGTTATTGTCTTATGTTTATTGGTTTGTGTGTTTTAATATATTGGAGCCTGTTTGCTAATTTAGTCTGGGATTGTGCAATAATTGATCATTGATTGAACCTGATAATTGTTTTATAATCATGCGTCTCATTTTCTCTATATAAAAAGACACTATATCTTGCTTTATGCCTTGGTTGAGTTTTTACCCTCTCGAGTCTTTTGGGATCTCTTAAACCGGACCTTCCTGAATAAATAAAGGTGGTGGAGCTTATTACCCTACTGAAACTCTGTTGGCCTTTAAAACAGGTTTGTTACAGACGCACTGATAGTCTGATTAAAACATTGTTGTCATTTGAACAGTAAACAAGAAAGTTAACCGCTTTGGAGTATTTTATTTTTTTTTTAAATGGTATTTGTATAAGGACGTTTTATTTATATGCACACAGGACGGCGAAGGAATAAAAAAAAAGCCTATCTACAGAAGGAATATACTTAGTTTGCGTCGCTTGCGTTGTGCAGTAGTTTTTTTTTTTTTTTTTTTTTTTTTTTTTTGGTTGGTTGGTTGTTTTTTTCATTGCATTGGCCCATAAAGAGGTGAATTTCGCGTGACCTCTCAATTTCCCGATTTCTACGAAATTGCGATTTAGGTAGACCTCTAGATATAAACATTGCCATTTAATACTGTATGAAACTAAAATAAATACCCAGCAGTTCTTGTTCAATTGTATTAGTGAAGCTTTTTGAGCATAAAGGTCCCCAGATAGCCATACGATGCTGGGGGCTGCAAAGCAGCACAATTGGCTAGCAGTCGTAGCGGCAAGTAGCAGCTGTGCCAGCTCTGGTGCGAAGCCATTGCCATCGGCTTAATTTGAGAGATAAAACGCTAGCATAATACTAGCATAATGTAAGACAAAAGTAACATTTTAAATTATGTTTATTTTTGTACTAGCAGGTTACATTTACCAGAATTAGATTTTTTTTCATATATTTATTAATACATTAAAAGCTAATTATAAGTTCTGTGTTTAGTATGTAACATTGTAGTAATACGTGCTGTTAAAATTATTATTAATAATTATTATGAATTAATAATAATAATAATAATAATAATAATAATAATAATAATAATAGTTCATGTATAGTAAAAATATCAACGCTACAGCTGTATGAAATGTAACTGTAACGAGGATTTTATCCAGAGCTTAAAGCAAGAAATTGCTCGAGCGAAGTCGCAGTTGGTGACAGTTAGATAGAGAAGATACATAGACAGGTAGACAGTATATAGATGTATTGCTAGTACTAAATAGATAGATATAAATAGATAATTATAGATATAAAATTAGATATAGATGTTAAGAAAAAAAAAATTCTACTCATTTGGCAACACCTCTCAATGGAGGCAGAAGATGTTTCAAGGTAAGGATATTAAATTTAGTCGATAAATATGTAGTGTAGTTAAATATATAATTTGGAAATTGCAAATAAGTGTAGCTGTAATACTGTGTTAAATTATGTTTTTTTTTTTTTTTTTTTTTTTTTTTTTTTTTTTTTTTTTTTTTTTCAGAACAAGAAGGGGATACGGCCAGGCTAGTCTAAACAGTAAACTCGAAAATTATGTTGATTAAAAAAAAAAAAAAAAATACGGGATCCGAAGAAAAAATATATTTAGCTACAAAACTATTGTGAAAAAATGTACAGCTGTAACATACCACTGTCGAAAACGGTGGTGACCCCGGTGACAATTAGCGAATAGATCATGATCACTAAACAATAAAATAATTTTATATTCATTCAAATGAAATGATTTTAGAATCAGTAGTGAACGCAATGTATTAAACTGCAGTGGTGGTGTTCTTAAAACATCAACGCATCTTTTTAAAATATTTTTGTGCAAACAACAGGAGTATGAAGAAGTTCCTGCGGTTGCCTATGTTTTTATTTATTAATCGTAATTTTGTTAAAGTTTTTGGTATCTCTTTTAAGTGGTATTTTCTTTATTTAGAATTATTCATTTCTCAGTTTTAGAAGAAAAAAATTCCAGATACTACTAGTGATGCAAATGGCGGGAAAATAAGTTAGTTTGTCTCGAGCGAAACTGGGGCGCTCGACTAATGTTTTCTTCAGGTACTTAACATTCCAAGACGATTGCCTTTGAGTTTACCTTAGATTGGTCTGTATTGTTGATGGGCAGGTTTTATTCTAAATTAGCCCCCTCCCCCTTTGAGCCATGTTTATAAAGTATAGGTAGGTATCGAGTTAGTAAAATTACAAATATCAATCACTTGGAAAATTGACTATTTTACCTATTATTATTATTACTACTTAAGTTTCATATTTATTTAATTTTAGGCGTATAGAACTGTATGCACGTTACTTAAAGACTGCTATAATAAGGCATTCAAAAATGTTGTTACAAAACTAAGAAAATCATTGCTAGGGTAGATTAGCATATTGTAGAACCAGTTTGAAAAACGCCAGGGAGTTAATTGTAGGTTGCAGCTAGGTTTGCTATTTTTTAATATTAAATCGGTAAAACCACTCACTATTTTTTTTTTATTTTCTTACCAAAAATAACAATTTAGAAATCATCTATAGTTTGTTTAGTTTTTATATTTACTGTCTGTCCCGTCTCTGTTTCACTCTGAATGGCTAGGGGTTGCTGTCAATCATCTCAGTGATCTGTTAGTATAGTTTCATTGTCACTGTCATTTCACCCAGTTCTGCCAGATCTCGTTGACTGAAGCAGTACCAGAATGCTCTCTCTCGTTTAAATGACTGACAATCATCAATACCTGTACCGACTGCACTTTTATTTGCCAGCACAAGTGCCTGTCATTCAAAGCACCTACTTTTGAAATTAGCGGGTTAAGATGTATTTAGGCTTTTGTTAAGTATATGGTGACAGTTACTAGTTTGATCTGAAAATGGGGCGCAAGAGGAAAACACATAAACCACCGTTTACGTTCCCTCTAACAAACTGTCAGTTAAGACTAGATGTTTCATTTGACCAAATGTAGATGAAGGTCATCATAACAGTACACCACCTTTCCTCGGAGGCAATGTTGAAGTTTTTATTTTATAATCAAAACTAGATAATGCAGATGAGCAAGCTGTTACAAATCAGCAATTCAGAATGATTTTGCCCTTTTTATCAGCAATATATTGTCAGTTTATTGTGGTTACAGATCCTGAACAGGGTGTGCTGGGATAACGAGAATGACTGGATGTGAAGGACGATGCATAAAGACCCTTAATAGCTTATGCTTCACACTGTACTAAATGGCATTCACTTCATTACTTGCCAGGCTGTCATCACATACCAATGAGTTATTTTCATAAAGCAACATCTATTCTGTCACAGAAGACGGAGATGAAGATACAGCAGGCTAATAAGCTTTTCACATGAGAAGGGTGGCATAAAGGGCAAATAAAAGGCATTCGCAAGCCAACCTGAAATTCACAGATATGATTAGTTTTCTATGAGTGCGTTATCAATGGCCCAATGATATAGATTTTGTTCAGTGTTGTCAATGCAGCTGTCGTGGTGGTATAGATTTCCTTTTCTTACTTGAGATAAACTAGGAAAATGTTCTAGACAGGATATGATAGCACATTCCAAGAGCTAAACAAGGTGAAAAATATTGCAGTCATCATGTCATACATTAAGAGCAAATCCAAATCCAAGCACTCCCTGTGGTTTGTCACGTGTTACAGTAAATATGTGACCAGTGTGTGGAAATTTTTGGATCTGTTAAGAACATAAGAACATAAGAAAGTTTACAAACGAGAGGAGGCCATTCGGCCCATCTTGCTCGTTTGGTTGTTAGTAGCTTATTGATCCCAAAATCTCATCAAGCAGCTTCTTGAAGGATCCCAGGGTGTCAGCTTCAACAACATTACTGGGGAGTTGATTCCAGACCCTCACAATTCTCTGTGTAAAAAAGTGTCTCCTATTTTCTGTTCTGAATGCCCCTTTTTCTAAACTCCATTTGTGACCCCTGGTCCTTGTTTCTTTTTTCAGGCTGAAAAAGTCCCTTGCGTCGACACTGTCAATACCTTTTAGAATTTTGAATGCTTCAATTAGGTCGCCACGTAGTCTTCTTTGTTCAAGACTGAACAGATTCAATTCTTTTAGCCTGTCTGCATATGACATGCCTTTTAAGCCCGGAATAATTCTGGTCGCTCTTCTTTGCACTCTTTCTAGAGCAGCAATATCTTTTTTATAGCGAGGTGACCAGAACTGAACACAATATTCAAGATGAGGTCTTACAAGTGCATTGTACAGTTTTAACATTACTTCCCTTGATTTAAATTCAACACTTTTCACAATGTATCCGAGTATCTTGTTAGCCTTTTTTATAGCTTCCCCACATTGCCTAGATGAAGACATTTCTGAGTCAACAAAAACTCCTAGGTCTTTTTCATAGATTCCTTCTCCAATTTCAATATCTCCCATATGATATTTATAATGTACATTTTTATTTCCTGCGTGCAGTACCTTACACTTTTCTCTATTAAATGTCATTTGCCATGTATCTGCCCAGTTCTGAATCTTGTCTAGATCATTTTGAATGACCTTTGCTGCTGCAACAGTGTTTGCCACTCCTCCTACTTTTGTGTCGTCTGCAAATTTAACAAGTTTGCTTACTATACCAGAATCTAAATCATTAATGTAGATTAGGAATAGCAGAGGACCTAATACTGATCCCTGTGGTACACCGCTGGTTACCACACTCCATTCTGAGGTTTTTCCTCTAATCAGTACTTTCTGTTTTCTACATGTTAACCACTCCCTAATCCATGTACATGTGTTTCCTTGAATCCCAACTGCGTTCAGTTTGAGAATTAATCTTTTGTGCGGGACTTTGTCAAAAGCTTTCTGGAAATCTAAATAAACCATGTCATATGCTTTGCAATTATCCATTATCGATGTTGCATCCTCAAAAAAATCAAGCAAGTTAGTTAGGCACGATCTCCCTTTCCTAAAACCATGTTGACTGTCTCCCAGTACCCTGTTACCATATAGGTAATTTTCCATTTTGGCTCTTATTATAGTTTCCATAAGTTTGCATATAATAGAAGTCAGGCTTACTGGTCTGTAGTTACCTGGTTCAGTTTTGTTTCCCTTTTTGTGGATCGGTATTACGTTTGCAATTTTCCAGTCTGTCGGTACCACCCCTGTGTCAAGAGACTGCTGCATGATCTTGGTTAGCGGTTTGTAAATTACTTCTTTCATTTCTTTGAGTACTACTGGGAGGATCTCATCCGGCCCAGGGGATTTGTTTATTTTAAGAGCTCCTAGTCCCTTTAACACTTCTGCCTCAGTTATGCTAAAGTTATTTAAAACTGGATAGGAACTGGATGACATGTGGGGCATGTTGTCAGTATCTTCCTTTGTAAAAACTTGGTCCCAGTAATATCTTAACATGAAAAGTAATCATTTAACATATTTGCTATTTTTTTTTCTTCCTCTACGATTTTGCCATTTGTATCTCTTAAACATTTAATCTCCTCTTTGAATGTTCTCTTGCTGTTGTAATATTGGAAAAACATTTTGGAATTGGTTTTAGCTCCCTTAGCAATGTTCATTTCTATTTCTCTCTTGGCCTTTCTAACTTCCTTTTTGACTTGCATTTGCAGTTCTGTGTACTCTTTCTGTGTACTTTCTTTTTGGTCCTTTTTTAATGCTCTGTAAAGTGCCTTTTTTCGCTGAATATTTTTTTTAATTGATCTATTAAACCATTTTGGCAATTTAGTTTTACATTTAGATTTGTCTACTTTAGGGATATAATTGTTTTGCGCCTCTAGTACTACGTTTTTGAAGAACAACCATCCTTCTTCAGTGGGTGTTTTCTCTATTTTACTCCAATCTACTTCTGTTAGTCTCTGTTTCATGCCTTCATAGTTTGCTTTTCTAAAATTGTAAACCTTAGCTTTAGTCTTTACTTTTGAGGATTTAAAAAACACTTCAAATGAGACCATGTTGTGGTCTGAGTTTGCCAGTGGTTCTCTGACCTCTGTTTTAGTTATTCTATCTTCGTTATTTGAAAAGACTAAATCAAGGCATGCCTCCCCTCTAGTGGGTGCCTTCACAAATTGTGTTAGGAAGCAGTCATTTGTCATTTCCACCATTTCTATTTCATCCTTCGCGCTACCCACCGGGTTTTCCCATTTTATTTGGGGGAAGTTGAAATCCCCCATTAGTATGGCTTCTCCTTTGCTACACACATTTCTAATGTCATTGTATAACTGATTATTGGGTTAAGCTTCTGAATCTCAGCAAGTGTGTAGCAAAATATTATGGAAGATGAAAAAACAGCTCCAAAACAGATTCTATCGAGATTAAAAATAAATAAAGGGGATCCCACTGAAGTTGTGACAAACATACATATTTTCTAACATGTTTGTGTTTAGTTGAAAGTATGGAAGTCAACAGGCATTATGGAATGGAACTTACTCTCAAACTTAATTAAACAGGATTCCGCTGTTTTGTAAAATAACTGCATTTTGATTCATGAACAAGCGACTACAATACAATATCATCTCAAGTTTCTGGCACAGAATTTGGTAAAGGTGTCACCTAGCACAGGCTATTGAGAAAATAACCTGCAGAAACTTTGATGCAATTTTCATTGAAGCCACTGCCATTTTTGTATCCTGTCTGTTTGCATTGTCACAGTGACGTAAGTACCAATATGGTTTTAGTTGGGAACACATGATGGATGCTGCCTAATGTATGCACCTGGTAGCTCTTTGTATTTCATTGATGAATCGATTCTTCCAATTCAAAATGAAACCTAAGCCAGAATACACTGGGTCAACTCTGATTAGTTTGTAACAACATTGAGTATGTATACATTTCAAAATCATGGAATTACATCAAGTTTAGAAATGGTACAGAACTGGATAATAGACTGAAATTCAAAGTTAATAAAACTTTGTGTTAAAGTCTGCAGATAGCTCTGCTGTTGACATCTGCTATCTTGGCAATATAAGTTTTGTATTGATGAAATTAAAAACATTTCTTATGATTCCTTTGCTCAACTTTTGCACACATCTGAACATGTATTTCAGCTGCCTTGGTTCAAAGCAGCCAATAGTAAAAATGAATGGTGTTAAAGTGCATTTGTGGGCAAGTGAATCATTACTCCTGTACAGCCATAATTACACACATTACAATTTACCCTGAACGTAGTCCATTTGAAGTTCATCGGCATCATCATCCAGCACTTAATGAGCACTTAAAAAGATACCCAATTATAAGACAAAAAAAAGGAATACTTTATGGTTGCACCTACCCCATAGGATTTAGTGTAGATGATCAGATAACGGCTAAACCAAGGGTAAAGCTCTTAACGATTTGTAACTAAGTAAATATATTCTGCTTCCATTGCAAAAGAGACCACTTTCTCCTCAACAGTCTCCAACAAATAGAACTGATGGTGATTGTGGTAAAACCTGCTATTAGACCCTAATGCTTTTAGAAGGAGGAAGTATGAGGCAATGAAAAATAATTAAATTAGAGCATCTTATCAGGAAACAATATTCATAGATAGACTTCTTTTCACCTGATCTGGTGCTGACAGGGTAAAACAGATTAATGATCCTGATCCGATTAAAGTCCACTGAGAGACATATTGTGTTTGAGCAACAAGAAAGTGCAATTTGACCAACAGCAAAAGTTTCTGATTAGAAGACTTTAATCTTTATAAGTAGTACTGCAAAGAAACTTAAGCCCCTCTCACACTGGCATTCTCTACCCAGGTCACGACCCAGTATCACGTGTCTATGTGATTTCGCACTCCTTTTTGAAGAAGCAGGGTCGACCTGGATGACAAAAGCAAGTACACAATTGGCATAAGCCATTCCCCGGTAGCAGCAATGTTCACATGACCACCCTTTCATCTGTTCAGGCTTTCAAGATGAATAGCCGGCCCAAATGTTGATTAGAGCAATTGTTTCTTCATCCATGCTGCAATCTGGCTCATGCTGTGTCTCAATCAGCAGAAATATGGCTAAACAGAAAAAACAGAAATGTTCCTTGCACAAGCAGGCATGACTGTTTGTTACTTCATCTGCTGACAAACAGCCATCATGCATTTTGTCTGGACCCAGGCACAGCCCAGGTACGTGGTTTCACACTGGGATTGTGACCCGGGTTTAGTCTGTTCTAAGGGTAGAACGACTGCTAATGCAATAGTCGAAAAGGTTGACAAGTTACCACTTCAAAAAATATTTTAATAAATCATTATATTATTTGATAATGTCTGGTGGTCTAACACTGTGTTTGTGCACAATATTTTAAAACTGCTTGCAATTTATTAATGCTGTAAAATGTTATTTCTATTTGGCACATCTAAACCACATTACCTTAAAATAACTTCACAATCACATACAAGGGTGCTGGAACTAGGGGTGCTGGGAGTGTGGCAGCACCCCCATCATATACAGGGGTTACAGATTTGTTCAATGGCTTTCTGCACCCCCACTTTAAAAACTGTTCCAGTGCCATGCATAACATGCTAGCCCTAGTCTGTTTTGTAAGAAAAACTTGACTTTTCTAACTACAGTATGTTTCTTTTTAGGACTACTGAATATATAGTGAAGTTACAGTATAGATGACCAATAAGACAAATTAGCACTAATGCAGAATACATGTAGTTTAAATCAAGTTATCAAGACTAACCAACTATTCCTGAGTAAAACAGCAAAATGAAACAAAGGTTGGGATAATAAGAGGTTCAATGGTGCTAAATGGTTTTGAAGGGCTACTATAAGTTTTGATTGGTATTCAGCCATTCACAAACTTTCAGAATCTTTTTAGACTTACTTACAGGACCCCCAAATCTTACTCTGTTTTTCATTTCGGAAAAATTCTAATTACCATACAAAATGAGGGTGGCAACAGGTGTGCGCAGTGCGAAGGAGCTTACTTACTGGCGACAGGGATAAAAATATGAGAAAGATACAAAAAAAATATGCTCAAATTTGTTTCAGTTTAAAATAAACGAAAATGCATCAGCATAGTTTGTTTTGTATTGCTTGTAGGATAGACAACAAATAAAGCCTGCTATTCATTTTTCAAAAATTCCAAGCAAAATTTTGCAGAACCAAAAGAAGCCCTTTTTGCCCTTCAAAAAGCAGGTTTCGCTTGTTGACTACAACTTAAGTGGCTTGAGAAGGGGGAGAACTTTGCTATCGTCCGACCAAATCTACTCAATTCCAGCTATAAATCACATCTCAAGACTTTCACAAGATCGGATTTTATAGTCAACTTCGAACTTGTCAAAAGCTATTGAGTATTAAGCAAATAGTAAAAAAAAGCCAAAAACATTAAACATCCTGATATTTGCAAAAAAAACAGTACATGCCTCAAGATGCTCCAGCTTCCTGATCACCTCCTGGTTGATCATTTTCGGTTCAATCGTAACACTATAGAATACTTGTGTTATGTGCTTCGACCTCATTGAATATCTCAGTAGGCACGCTACCACCCCTATCGGTGGAGACAAAGGTCTGTGCCGCTTTGGCATTCAAACCACAATAGGGGATACAATGGGAGCGTGCCAGAGCACCATCAGCAACGTCATAGCATCTGTGATATTTGCGCTGGTGGTGCTTCATTAAGTTTCCACCTGTTGAAAGCCGTCATCAAGTAAAACAACAATTCAATAGTATAGCTTGGTTCCCCAGTATAATAGAGGCTGTACAAGCAACAAATGTAATAAGTGCCTACAAATGTAATGATCTCTCCTCCTAAAAATATTATACCCATATACCAACTTTCAGTTATTATTTATTACAAAAAAAAAAAAAAAAACATTTGTCATAATTAACTAGAAGAGTATATACTTTAATAATTGGGGGTATGCGAAAGGCTTTTTTAAAAAAATCTTTATATAATAAACCGGTGTGTTTAAATATGATAATGGATAAAAAAAAAAAAAAAAAAAACACTACAAATGTAAACCAAAAGAATGTTTATTAAAATGCAGTATTAGTTGTATGCTATAAAGTTTTTATTTTTATTTGAAGGGATGCTCCTGTCTGTCCAGGACGCTTGCCAGGATGAGGGTCTTCTGGAGATGGACCCCTGCATCTGGAAGTGGAGGCAGTGGAGGCGGCCGTGGACGGCACTGTGGGCTCTTGTTGGTGTTCGTGGCTGCCCTTGTTGCTGATGGTGTCTGAGTCCACAGTGTCACGATCCTCGGCCTGTGGCAGGGAACTTTCCTCCAGAGGTGGCTGTGGACCTATGTGACAGACGAGACTACATTTTAAGTTCAACTACATTTGTGTTGAAAATAAGAACAATTTCAAACATGTTAGTTTCATTTCTCCCTTAAAAGACAGGTAAAAGGGCAGGCTAATATTTATTAATGTTGTAATTCACAGCTTTGTGTACGGAATGCATGCACGTTTCACTCAGCATACTCGTGAATAGTTACTCCCCAGAACATAGGTTGTATGTGTGCATGTGTAGACTGAAATCAAAGCCTCATGTAGTGATGAGAACATTTGCTAATCACCTCTATATACTTACCAAAGCCAACATTGACAGGAATATCAACACCCCTCACACATTCATGGCCCATCAGAGACAGCAAATGTTATTCCAGGGGGGGTGAGTTCCGGTGTGGTGTTATCTCCCCCTCCAGTCTGGGCGGTGGATATCCTCTGGGTAGCCACTTTGGTTCTTAAGCTCTGCCAAGACCCGTGTTGCTATGTCTTGCCATATTATGGGCATTGGCACCTTGAGTGAGAGAAAGGCTCTGCACACCAAAGAGCTCGTCCCATCTCTCCACTACCTCTGCGTGATGATGTCTTCGTACTTTCTTCTGAACTGGACCTGAGTTCTTTTGCACTTGGGAAAGAAGAGGTGTATTCTACATTAGCAGAATAAGGTACAATAAAAGTACTTTGCAAATAGGGTGTGTACCACCCTATATGCTATGTCTTTGTATAATTAAATAGTTTCAGTGATATTCTGGAAATGCAGCCATTTACAGTTAAAACACAGTTGCTTGCAGTGCTGGGGTCAATTCCAGTTTTATTTTTTTTTATTCAAACTCCTACTTATAAGTAAACTAACCCTGTGCTGTATTGGAATTGTAACTGTGGAATAGGCTGTGTAAGAATTGGATTTGCTTATAAAACCAAATTGGAAATGGAATATAGCAATGGACCCCAAACCTGGTTGCTTGTATTGTTACAGACTGGAGTACTACATATTCATTCTCAAGTGTTGTATATAAGGTGCCTTGCTGGATAAATGCTTTAGCCACACTACTGCAACTACTAATAACATCGACTACATATGAACAAAGGTTGTATTGTAGGTTATGCTAGCTTTACAATATCGCCACTTGATTCTGATTGCAGAAAGATATATATATACAACCTATAATATAATAAACATCTACAAAACAGCCTGTTCAATTGCACAAAACATAAACAATCTTGTAAACAACTTTTGAATACAAATTCATTAACAAACAAAACTCCAGAAAAAAACTGTGTAGGAAAAACACACATCATATATATATATATATATATATATATATATATATATATATATATATATATATATATATATATATATATATGCACACGACGGGGTTTTGCGTGTGTATTAATTATTTCACAATCAAACTCTTACCTTCATTTGTTTGCGTTAGCTTTCATCCTGTTTCCGCCTCTTTTGGAAGGTCTGGGAAGTAAGCTGTGATTGGTCAACAGCTGCTGTTTTGTGCCTTCCTATTTTTATTCCCAAACAAGCAATATAATGGCCAGTTTTGGTTTCGGGATAAAGAAAATGCGACATGGAAACTAGCGATATTATCACATAAATACTCTTTCTCAAGAGGGGTCAGGGTTTGATTTGGCCTGGCCCTTAGTTTTATTACGTGTATCATTTTCATTTCAAATAGAACTTTTGCTCTTGCTTATTTATAATAAAAATAATAATGTATTTATTTGGCTGATTGATGCTGTTTTCCAAAATGAGTTACAATTAATTATACGGTATTACATACAAATTCTGGTACCCATTTATACAGTTGGGTTTTTATATTGCTCAAAGGTACAGCATAGCTCTCAAGATTACAACTCTGGATCCGAGTTCAGTTGTAGGTGATTTTTTTTATTTTTTTTTCGAGATTAAGAATATATTTACATTTTTTGCTCCATTTTTTTCTTCAGATTTTGGGGAGGTGTTTCTCTATAAAAGGTTCCAATTTTTTATTTATATTATATATATAGTTATATTTTTATATATATTTATATATATCAATATTTATATAGTATAATATATATATATATTATATGATATATAATTATAGTATATATATATATATATATATATATATATATATATATATATATATATATATACATACATACATACATATAATACTATATATATATATATATATATATATATATATATATATATATTATATTTGTTTAGTACATTATGTAAAAATATAGATATGTACAATAGGCTTAAACAGTACAGTAGTAAAATCAAACGAATACCTAGCAGGCTTTTTTTGTGTGTGTCTGTTCTACATGTAATATAAAATAAACCATGCTGATGCGTTGCAGGCTTCACATTGTTATAGGACTCTAGATAGTACAATATTATTTTAAATTGAAAATAAATTATTTCAGCATATTTTCTTTTTATCTTAGTCTACTTACAATTAGTCCCACAATAAATCCTTGTCAGACCTCCGTGAATAGCTCATGAATGTAAGGCAGCTCATTATCTGTGTTTAACATGTTGCTTTGCATACATAAATTAATGCAATGCAAATGAGGCGGCGGCTCTATTCCGCCCCTTTCTTTTTGCATAGGAATAGTAAATAAGACGGGGACACGGTAGTCATGGTTTGTGTACGGTAAACGCTTTGTAAATGAGGCCCTTCAGGGTAGGTGTACTAAGATGGGCCAGTCGCAGCAGAAACATACTGCAATTTGCATTTTCGTTGCAACACTTAACAAAATAAACATTTTGGGGGACATGTATTAAGTGTGTGTGACGGCCATAACGCAGAGTTTACGCCGCCCTTAAAATTGCCACCTATGTATCATGATGCTTTTGGCACATTTTCTATTTACATTATATTCTACTGATGTAAGTTGCTTAATGTGTTGTCATTGATAGTTCATTAAGAACATCAACCAAAAACCAAGGCTGAAACATTTTAACATTTAGCCTAGCTACTGAGTCAGCTCGTGAAATATGTACGCTGTAAATCGATTCGCTATTGAAACAATCTTTAAAAATGAAAGAAACCTCTGTTGGAAAAAAAGACAATTAAAATGGTCTGTGTTGGCTGCAAAAAAAAGTAACAAGCAAATAAAATAGTTTTAGTAATATGTAGAAATGTCATTCTACAGTATGAGGAATTCACCAATAATGAAGCCGGTATTTGTTTGACAACATTGCCGTAGAAACCAAATGCAAGGCATTGAGCCAGACTGTGTACAGCCACTGTAGCGCTGCTTCTACTTGATAAAATTATGAAGAGTACAGTAATTTAAAATACTGTAAGGAAAATAAAATATATATTTTTCATGATAAGCAGTCAAATACACGATTTCCATGAAATTCATGATATCGTGAATTTTCAAAGGCATTTCTTACAAACAATCCAGGAACAGAGAGAGTATAATAAGAAGGGATAGTATTTAGGGTCCTTATTATATTTTTTAATCTCCCTGACGATGAAATTATAGTTCGATACCGGTTATTTCATTATGTATAATTGTTTGTATTCATTAATACAGTCAGGATGGGATAAAATGTCCCCCTTTGTGGTATGTACTAAGAGAAAATGTGTTAATGAAGACAGCCGCAATATACTAATTTAAATATTTGTTGCGTCTTCTTAATGAGATCTCTAGCATTGTACATTGCGAGTTTTCAAGAATCAAAATAACATTGTTTCTCTTAAGTGTAAACGTCACCTGTACAGTGCATTCTGTTCCGTCTTCATTTTACCTATTTTAGTACTGTTTATATATATATATATATATATATATATATATATATATATATATATATATATATATATATATATATATATATATATATATATAAGAAAGGCAGTTTAATCCCATCTGAATCTATAGTGTGGCCCCCACCATCACCCCCAAATAAAAAATGTGTTTTTATCAAAAAGCTTTTCATAACCATATAGTAACCTCTCGCTAAACTGGATGTGTTTGTTTGATATTAAAAGGTGTCAGGTTTTAAAACCAAAATACAATAAAATTGCACACACATACATTTATAGCGCTCAATGTATTTTAAATGTATAAATTATTGCACTGAAATAACACTTATAGGCCACTGTGACAGAAATACAATGAATCTTGGTTGTAAAGCTCCCTCCCGACCTGTCAGGGCACTAAGCAGCGAAAGTTGTTTGGACAGGCTGGCCTGACAGTTCTTTCCTAGGGTCGGGAAGTCTGTCAGTCTGGAAGAAGGTAAGACTTCATTGCAAGAATGTATTGACCCAGAAAGGAAACGACGTAGCAGCTGGAGATTGTACAGACTTCTGCACTCATTTACCAAGGGGTCATATATGACAGTATAAAAGGGGACAGAGAATTGCAATCTACTCATTTGCTTGGTTTTTGTTTAGAAACTAGAAGAACCATGATAGACTGAGTGAAAACTGCTAAAAAGAATATTCGTGAGTGTTTTGTTTGTTTGTGCGTGTTAGCAATTGTCTTTGTTTGTGAACCACCAAACAGCTAATATGTATCCGGAGCTGACGCCAAGGGCCAGCACAAAGCCAGAACAGCACTACACCACAGTCACAAATAACCAGTTACCACCCTCCACGAGCACTACTTCACGCACCCAGGACTGGTGACTGTGTTCAGTATTATTGTGGGGCAGTTAAAGTATTTATTGTTTGGGCTGCAACCCGTTATTATTATTAGCTCCGTGCATTACACATTGGTGTGTATTGCCGGGGCTTATTCTTTTGGTCACCAGACCCGGATTAAAAATATAAATAAAGGTCTTTTCCATACCGGATTACAGTTGTCTGTCTGTGATTATTCCTGCACTGCATCACCTCTGCACCTGTTCTCACTCAGCAGCCACTTTGCTACAGCTACACATTATGAAAAAATATATTTATAATATATAAAAGCTAGCGCACTTTCTTTTTACTTTAGACTATAGGCTGCCTTTATGGTAACACAAAATAAATCGTGCTGCTGCACTGTAGGGGAGACCAGGAGTGGTTGTCACACTTTTTATTCTTCATTGTTTTCTT
Organism: Polyodon spathula; assembly: GCF_017654505.1. Classification (NCBI taxonomy): domain Eukaryota; kingdom Metazoa; phylum Chordata; class Actinopteri; order Acipenseriformes; family Polyodontidae; genus Polyodon; species Polyodon spathula. The sequence continues at coordinate 41,696,394 of NC_054534.1, forward strand.
CAATCTAGTGACATTCTGCTAGGTTCTGTTTCTCATTAAATTCAAGAATAACAATCATATACAAATGGATGTTTTCATGTCAGCATAACTTTATTCAAAATATGATATTTAGACTGCTGAAAAAGCATTGCTCACCTGTGACAACCTGCCCCATGCTGTGGTTGGTTGTCACACAATATGGGGTTGATTGTCACTAATTATATGGCTGCTTTTGCAGTAGAAAATAATACAACATCATAATTTTTCAAAACAACAAAGTTTCTGCTGTTGTAACACAGAATTACAATGACAAAGTTATATATCCACTTTTTATATGAACATAGGCGCTCTCTCTCTCTCATATATATATATATATATATATATATATATATATATATATATATATATATATATATATATATATATATATATTTCAATATATATTTGAAATGTTGAACCCATGGTACAAAATAATACCACAGCCTCCACAGAACAGGAGGACAAGCAGTAAAGAATTTAAATAAACATTATGTGGAGACATATCCCACACACTGGTGTAAAAAAAGCAGAAACAAAAAATATTTAGCCAACATTTTCTGTAGACATAGAACTACTTGGTCCAGGTGTGGCATTGTCATCAGTGGTGGGCACAGGTCTGCTGGGTACAAGTGTTGCACTGTCATTAGGTGGTTGTCGGTTTAGGAGCAAACACTGAATCAGGGTTCTCCTTGGAGCACTTTGAATATTCCAAAAATGTTTTAGAAAGTCTAAAAAGTGGCCTTCCTTCATCCAACCAGATGTATTTGCGCTCCCTTTACTTTCAGATGGTCCGTTTGCCAAGAAGTGATCACAGAAATTCACATGAAGAAATATGAAATACTATTTCCTGTTGCTGACACAGCACATGCACATCTGTTTAAATCCACGGCAGCCTCCAACCTTATCAGGTTTATGGACTGTAGTCAGACCCACATTTTCTTTGTTGAAACTATTGGCTCGGGCTAGGCTTTTTGCCTCAGGCCTGCAAATTGATAAATGTGGGTGACGTTTCAAGAAGCCTGCAGAACATTCTGCACTGGCTTGTTCAACATCTATCCAAGAATGAAGAGTACTTCAATTATGAGACACGGCTAACTAGTAAGCAAGTTTGTGTATTTCTTGAGGTGAAAGACCATAATAAATGTCAGATGCCTTTATAATGTATTTTACTAACTGTTCCTCCAGCACTGCAGTCAGGAAAATCATTATGTTCTTTACATATCCACCTGGTATCGATGGCTGATCATTTTTCCCATTTATGTCTTCAGGAATCTAACAATACCGAGTTAGAGCCCGATAGTTAATGTTAAAATCGTTGGCAGTGCTTCTGATGGATTTGTTCCAAAGTTTCACTTGCCGTACAGCTCTGAGCATAACATCTGATGGTGCTGTGCCTTTCTCAGTTTTCCTTTTAAAGTTCCAAACCATTTCTTTAACTGCAAGAAAATAATCCAACACAAATAAGTATAGGCTATTGCTGGGGCTGGTTGTCACATGTGACAACTAACCCCCAAAAATATCTGACAACCTGCCATGTGACAACTAGACTTTACTTAATAATTTGATTCTCTCAGACACATGTCTTAGCCTACTGGTTTTGTTTTTATACCAAAGAACACACATTTCAGTGTTAGAAAGATGCTCAGAATGAGCTGGAGGGGTTAACGACACATGTGTGCAGTCTATTGCTTCCAATGTGTTGGGGAAACTAGAAATGTCATAGAAATTTGTATTCAAAGCTTGTAGGTACACCCTGCTTTTAGGGGAAAAATATGTATTTGGCTGTTCACCTAAAAAATGCATAAAGCACAACTGGCAATGCACGAAAAAAAAACTGGACAAGGAAATGTCAGCAACAATTGCGTCTGTTTAAAACATGGTTTCAAAAGTTCTTTAAAAATTGATGCAATTGCAACAGTTGCAATTGTCTGCAGCTTTCGTACATCTCATTATAATATTTGAAAATCCTGATTTGCAGTAACCTCCACCCCCTATTTGCGAATTTATGCAGGAGCGCCCATAATTACATATTCATGTAAGGTTGTGCCACAAACAGAAACTGCATCCGCAAAACATTCCCTAAAAAGTCGCAAATAGCATTGTGTGACATTTCACCCAAGACTTCTGATTCATTTGCAACTGGTTTGTGACTATTGCGACAGGCACAATACTTTAGTACATCTACCCCTTGGTGTCTTAATAGTGATATACAGAACTGTATCAAAGTGGTCTTCTATACAGGTAGTATACCTTTGGCAAGAATTTTTTTAATACCTTTTTTATATATTCCATACAGATTTTATAATAAGCAAAATGCATTGCTTATTTGTTTTTACTTGTTCCTTGGGATACAAACATTATTTTACAAGGAATTGTTCAATTTTAGATAACAGTGTGCCATTGGGGAACAAATCTGTCAGAGGATATACGACAGTGTCAGTGCTGTCATTGGCACTCACAACGACAGGCTTGTATGCCTGAAGATGTGAAAAGTCCAGAGAAGGGCAGTTGAAGAAAAGAGATGCAGATTTCTGTCACTTTGCTGCCCAAAGGAGGACAGCACACAGAAGGTATCAACCTTAAAAGAGTCAACAATATTATATACCCCTGATAATTCATATTTTAATCTAAAAACTACTAACTTTAGACACATCAGGGAAATAGCCAGTTGTCATTGACTAAAATTAAAATCCCACATGCCTTTAAATGATCAGCAAAATCCCAACCCCCCCAAAAAACACTCACTTTGTTCTACAAATTATTCAACCCAAAACACAGCAAATCTCCGTTTCTTCATGAATACATATTTTATTGGTGGGCATGCTTTACAACAATTGACTGCAAAATGTATCCCTTATCTGTTTACTGAAGAAGAACTTTTATCGGCTGACAGCCTATACAACCCACTCTGACAAGTATATCGGGTAGCTTGAGGTCATTTGGAAAATGTATTGCAGGATGCAATATCAGCATACCTGACAGGATTGCTTTTAGTGTGGGGTAAAAACATCACAATAACAATGTACAACCTCAAGATGAGTCTCATCCAAGCAGCTGATCAGTTAATAGTACTGACATCAGCATGAGATACGCACTTACCTCTCAACTAGAGAGCGTGCTGTTTAGTTAAAAGGTAACTTAGGCGATCCTCTTTGAATCGTGACTTTCAATTAAATGGGCTGCGATGACAATTCATTATAAAATACAACCCCAATAAATCTTTGCAATGCCACTGCCTATTTTTTTCCTGTAGACTTGTTTTTTTCATGTAGATGAACAATGGGTTAAAGGGATATCAGCGCCATCTTGATCACAGGACACAACAGCAATGCAGAGATATCTTTTTGGTAACACAAAAAGGAACCACTTTAAATCAGTTTAAATATTTAGCAAACAACAGTACAAATTATATTTACATTCGGTAGACATTATTGACACTTAATGAATAAAGGCAGAGTGCCATCACTGATAAAGAGCAATTAAATATATGAATTAATCATTGAATTATTGAGAAATTCACAGTAACTCAACCAGGCTTAAATAAATACTTCAGTCAAGTACTTTAATTACCCTCCTGTTTGTAATGCAATTTTGACTTTTTAAAATGATTCAGGACAAGCTAATTAGGAATGATTTTCTACTATGTAATTATTAATAACAAAATTGTAATTAGACAGCTGCTTAGGAGCAAGGCACCAGCCTGTGTTAACTGACTCTAACATGATTATCAACTTGGCAGATTTACAACAGCTTTCAGTTGTGGAGAGTCACTCTGTGCCTCTGAACGGCTGTAGAAAACTAATTCATTTACAGCAAAATCTATAGCAGCTTTTAAACAAAATGTTTTCAAATGACACTCAATTATGGGAGATCCAGAGGACAATGACTAACTCTGAGAAAAAGTCATGCAATGCTTGTCAGTGTAAATGCCTTTAATATATTCCAAGTAGCCTCTTTAGATGCTAAATGTTGTTTCCATGCCTCATTTAATGTGTGCCGTATATCTAAACAACTTCATGCTGCTGATTATATCTCACCCATGTGACAAATCTGAAACCATAATTCATGTGCACTCAAGGGGGTCAACAAAATATCTTATCAAAAGTACTAGCCAGGTGGGATGGTAGTGCATATTGATTCATTCTGGTTTCAGATGAGATTTTAAACAGATTACTGTTTGAGAGCTAAGATATTTATATGCCATCAGATACGGTTTGTCACATTGTGCATTCAAAAAAGTATTCAGGAAACGTTTTTTTTTTTTTTTTTTTTTTTTTTTTTTTTTATTAAAGTGGGTTTACTGTAAAAGCATTTCCTGAGGTCAAGTTTGGGTAAGAGTTTGGGTAAAACCATGGTCTTAAACAAAACTTTTTAATTGACATACATACATGTATGAAACAATGTTACACATACTGGATTTATTTTGTATTCAGAGATTGTTATTTTATTATGCAATCAGCCCTATTACAAAAAAAATTTGTCAATGATATTTTCATGCATTTTCAGATTTGACCAAAGATCCTCACTGTTTGTGGACCACAGAAATTATGATCCACGAACAGTGTCCGCCACCACTGTTCCATACTAAAACTCAATATTCAAGCAAAGGGACTCTGAACTACTCAGAATGATTGCCAATAACATAAAATGTTAAGGGAATGCTAAAAAAATCTGTTGAAATGTCATTTGAAGCCATTTGCTCTTTAAACGGCAATTGCACTCAGAATGTATTTTTGTTTTGTTTTGTTTGATGAATCTTCTTAGCAATGCCAGACCTAAGTTTATTTTTTGAACTTCTGTAAACATTTAAGTAAAGCTGTGTGGAAGACAATTTTTTTTTGTTTTTGTTTTTTATTTAACACCCAAATAAAAACAAACAATCTCTATGTAAAAACAAAAATAACATCTGCTGGGTGAAATCACATGTAGTACAGCACAAAACTACAAGAATGTGCCTCACAGGGGCAAGACAAATTAGAGTGCTTGGGTAGGTGGCAGTGCATCATTGCTCTCGTTTATAGCTGTCTGAAATAACACCCTGATGCGTGATTGATTTGCCCAGACTCACAGTGGGACTTTGCTGTGTATAATTTACATTTTGAATATCCTCAAGTAGAACCTAACACATGCAAAATGAATCTGTGCGGTGTGAAGGGCGCTGCAATGAAAGGTTCACCCTACAGAGCAGATCAGATTGGCAGCTGGTGGCCCTTAGCAGTGAACCTGTTTCCTGTAGAGTTGGAAATACTTTAGTGCTCTCATTTCCCCTTGTTGCCATGTGCACAGTGAACCTGTGTTGAGGTTATCGGCGCCAACACAGCAGTGAAAACTCTCCTGTGCAAGGTTTGTGCAGTATAATTGTGTGGGGTATGCCCGCTCCTGTTTGTTTGTGATGTTTTTGTATTATTGTTATTGTTTAATGTATTTCTGTTGTTATTTTAATTACGTGTAGTTGGCAGGGATGATGTTTGCTTCTCGTCTCTGACAAAATACCACCGTGAGAAGGCGTGAATGACAGATAATAATTTCTTGACAAATTGGCTATCAACCACGATTATTAGAAAGCCTGTGCAGATTGTGGTCGAGGGACGAATGAGGTAATTGATAACCAGTTAACCCACCAGTTAACCCATTAATTACTGTAAGGTGACATTGGTTTTATGTCGGGAAATATTTTTAAGAAAAATAAAAAACTGAAATATCTTGCTTGCATAGTAAATCTTGTTACAACTGAAGGAAGAATGGATGGAGCAAAATACAGGAAAATACTGCAAGAGAATCTGCTTCAGTCCGCTAAAAAACTGAAGCTTGGGAGGAAATGTACCTTTCAGCAGGGCAATGATCCCAAGCACAAGGCCAAAGCAACATTGGAGTGGCTCAAGAACAAAAAGGTGAATGTCCTACAGTGGCCCACTCAAAGTCCTGATCTCAATTCCATTGAGAATCTGTGGCACTATTTGAAAATTGCGGTCCACAAGCGTCATCCAACCAACCTGAACAACCTGGAGCAAATCTGCCAAGAAGAATGGGACAAAATCACTCCGACACTGTGTGCAAAGCTGGTACATACTTACCCCAAAAGACTTAAAGCTGTTATTGCAGCGAAAGGTGGCTCTACCAAATATTAATTTGTGGGGGTTGAATACTTATGCAAGCAAGATATTTCAGTTTTTTATTTTTCTTAAAAATATTTCCCAAAATAAAAACAATGTCACCTTACAATAATTGATTTTGAGTTTAAGTGTTTTAAAATAAAATATCTAACAGAAGGAAATTTCAGTGTACCAGTTGTAATTCAGTAATATGAGAGAATTGGTCAGGGGTCTGAATACTTTTGCAAGCCACTGTGTGTGTGTGTGTGTGTGTATATATATATCTATATCTCACACACACACATTTGTATACTTTTTTTATCCAAACTTTTATCGTGACTTTTTTGGGCTCAAGCACCCCCACAGCAGGTCATTAACTAACTGAAGTCTTCCAAATACTTTAGCAAAACATATCGTAAAGGTGAGTCGTTCCTTTTTACGCATTACAATGGCACAGCCTTGCAGTGGCAGTGGCACATATTTGCTGTGAGAAGTGTGTTTTATATGTGGCTGAATGACAGTTCCCCACCGTGTAACAAATCGTCATGGGCTGGAGGAAAGATGCTACTGATCTGCCCATTCCTCCTGATTGTAAAAATAGGAGGTCAGCTGTCCTCATTATACATAACTTGTGAGTTGTTTGTTTATTTATTGTTATTGTTTAATAACTCAAATATGTTGCAAAGTATCAAGTAATGAGAGTATCTCTATGAATGAAGACATTAGAAAGAATCTATCTGCCTTCCTTGGAGAGCCCTGAAGCCTCACCTTTCGGGAAGGTGGCATCATTTGAGACTGTGGACCTTCAGGTCAATTCAAACATTCCACTGTCAATTCTCCACCTGCTGAAATTATATTATATAATACATTGTATTTATACACAAAATAACATAGAAGAACAACAATGCCTTTTAACAGAGTATGTTACAGTACAAATTCTATTGTAGAATGTGTCATTTAAAAATGTATCGCATTACTTTACCTCATCCAGCTTTTGTCCTCTGGGGTTAAAAGAGAAAAAAATGAAAATAACATAACTTTTGGACATCAACCCTTAGGAGACCAGCAGATTGTAACAAGGAGCGGTTTGTATTGAAGGTGATTTAATAGGGTTTAATATAGCCGTGAGCCAAGACAGTGCAGTGTTATTGCAGCCAGTGTAATAAAGGGAGCCCTATAATGGGACAGGGGTCTACTTAAACTGATCTAGCCTAATGGTTTCAGGAGGGCCTGTTGAAATCAAATTGGTCATCTGCCAGTGCAGCCAATTCTGGAGAGTTTGAAAAAGGTTTGCAGAAAGAACAACAGGTTGTTCAGCAGTCAGTATTTCTTTTTTAATCAGGTCCCCATCTCTACTTTATAACCCTGCGGTGCGATGTTATCCCAGCACAAAACCCTCCCTGCCTGCTCATAACACTATGTAACACAATTTTTGTTCCTGGGTAGTAAGTGTTATTTCCTAATTGCTTATGCCTCAAAAGTATAGAAAATGGCTATTATTCCCCAGTGATAATTATTGAAATTTACCTATTTCCAATGAGAAAACGGGTGAATTTGTGTCTTTCCGTTCACATAAAGTCAGAAAAAAACAACATATGAATCCAAATTAACATGTATTCATACTAAAGTAATACAAAAATGACTACAAAAGATTTAGAAGTGAGTAGTTTTTCGAGATTTACAATTATACTGTAAATCACTTCCACGAATCAGCCCCCAAATGTAGTCTCCCATCATGTTCTCGTTATACTGTCCTTGGTAGCGACGTTCAAAGTCCAGTATATCCTGGTGGAAGCGCTCGCCTTGCTCCTCCAAGTATGCTCCCATGTTCTCCTTGAATTTATCAAGATGAGCATCAAGGATATGGACTTTGAGAGACATCCTACAGCCCATTGTGCCGTAGTTCTTCACCAGAGTCTCAACCAGCTCCACATAGTTTTCAGCCTTGTGATTGCCCAGGAAGCCCCGAACCACTGAGACAAAGCTGTTCCAAGCCGTTTTCTCCTTACTAGTGAGCTTCTTGGGGAATTCATTGCACTCCAGGATCTTCTTTATGTGTGGTCCGACGAAGACACCGGCTTTGACCTTTGCCTCAGACAGCTTAGGGAAGAAGTCTTGAAGGTACTTGAAGGCTGCCGACTCCTTATCTAGACTGGTCACATTGTTGCAGAAGCAGAGTCCATCTTGACGGGTGAAGAAGCTGGAAAAAGATTGGTGACCTTTCCTCTGATCTGCAACTTGCACTTTCATCCAACAAGTTCCACTGCTTGAGCCTAGACGTCAAAAGCTCGGCATTGGACTTGGTCAGACCAAGATCTCTAATCAAGTCGTTGAGGTCTTTTTGGTTGGGGTAGTATGGGTTTTTCTCCTCAGCTCCACCTCTGAAATTGTCATCTGGATCTACGTCTTCCTCGCTCTCTGACTAAAGACGGCTGCTCTCTTTCCGGAGGAGGGGGCACGGGGAGCTCATGGCAGTGTGGCACTGGGGCGATGGATGAAGGAAGGTCCGGATACGTGATAGCAGGTGCATTCTTGACAGTCCGACGTTTGGAAGGGTCCACCATGCAGAAGTAGCAGTTGCTTGAGTGGTCAGTGGGTTCCCGCCAAATTCTTCGGATAGCAAACTTCATGGCTCTTTTCCCCTCTGTACTATCCTACAAAAATACATTTATTTCACCCACGACTAATGTGTAAGAGATTCTCGCAAAATTTTTCATATATGATATATTTTTCAATAACATTGAAAATTGTAAAACATTTTAAAATTAAAAACTTTTACAATTTAAAAAATTAACACATTTTTTTACATAAAATTCCAAGCAACAATTGTCCATCTTACCTTCCAGAGTTTTTTGCAGTGCTCGCAGGTGAAATGAGGTGCCCAGGGTTTGTCTTGATCCCCGACAGGCATGCCGAAATATGCCTTGTAGGCCTCACACATCTTAGCAGATGTTTCCACGGAATACTTTTTCGCTCTTATCTTGATAAATTGGCCGCAGACATAGCAAAATGCGTCTGCCGGATGCTTGCAGCCTCTTGATGCCATCTCAGAAAAATGCAGATATGTATCCACTTAGGCAGCTGGAACTAAACTGAACTGGTGGGCTTAAGGCCCCTGTATTTATACTACTATTTATATTACTGGAAAGTTCTAGAAGTTACTCCAAGTTTACTCAGCACTTAATCTATCTGGATTGTTCTGATAAATAGGTAAATTTCAAAATATCACTGTCCTGATCACAAAAGCAAAGTTTGTGGGGAATAATAGTCATTTTCTATACTTCTGAGGCATAAGCAATTAGGAAATAACACTTACTACCCAGGAACCAAAAAAAAAAAAAAAATTTGTTACACGGTGTAATGAGTACAAATACTATATTATCACAAGAAGGGCCCCCTTCACAACGCCACTTTGTTGAACTAAATATGTAAAAATGTACCTGTCTGTATACAATCTTACTGTATTCTCATCGGCAGTGAAAATAATCCCAAATATTAAACCCTTACACATACGTTGCTCTTCTTGAGCAAATGGCTCAAGAAGAGTCATTGCTGTACTTCCTCAACTACAATTTCATTCAGTCATCCCACTGACTGCCATAAACTTCTCATATCAGATTATTCTGTTAAATAGAGACTTGATATCATAGCTCAGCAAGCATTCCTTCAGAAATGTGTTGTCTGTGACCCAGGAAGCTTTTCATTTATTTTGATGACAATGTTACAAATCTACATTACAAATCTGGCCATTATTAAAAGGAATCATGTGCATGTCACTGAGATTTGCAGTGCAAACATTGAGGAGCACCAGCCACCCACATCATGATATGAAAGAAGAGTTTCAGCATAGAGGGACTGCTAGATAGACAGTGGCTTTCAAAGCTCCGTGTCTGCAGCCAGCACTGTTCTTTATCATTTCAATTGAAATCAACAGCAAAAAACAAACAAACTGACAATTCATGTTGCATGTGGTTTATAAGCCTCTTCTGTCCAGTTTCTGCTATTGCTGGAAACAAGAGTTTTTGGTTTTATTATTTTAATAGTACTCCACTCTGCATATGAAATGATTGATCACAAAAAGCTGTGCGCAAATTGCTTTGACAAGGCTGTTATTGTTGTAGAGTTGAAGGGTTTTGGCAGTTAGGTCAGTAGTTGCCAATCAAGCAGACAGGGAGAAAAGCCAGGTCGCTGAGCCTGTGATTTCTACCTAGGTCATAATTATCTCTGACTGCTCCTGTAACTCTGCAGCTCCTCTGATTAAACCTGCCTCTCCTTTCCCTTTTTTTCTTTTTTTCAAATCTCTTTTCAGAGCCTGATTCGTGCACTAATTAGTTGCCTTCTCTCTGCTGAGATGTCAGCCGCTCAGTCAATTTATCTCTATTTCAGCCTGCTCGGAGTGACTTCCCCGGTTATCAAAATTTAATCACGCCTGCAAAAATGTTGAAAAGTGGTCATTAGAGGCAAAAGGCCACAGGATACGATATTCATTTCTCTCTATCTCCCAGTCTTCCAGCTGGCAACTATAATGGATATCCTGGGGGCTGTGAGAGCACGTTGATTTATGCAACTTCTCTCTTGCTATCACTGTGGTGCGCCAGGCTGCTTTAAAGAACAGGTTTTAACAAGGTCTGAGGTGGGAAGACATTAATCATGGCAGCATTGTCTGTGGAAAAAGGGGGGCTCACATTTAGAGGCACCCCCTACAGAAGTGGGGGCTTACCGATTGATTAAACCTCTCCCTAATCCCTCCAGTTCCACACACCATGGGAGTCAATAATTGTACTGGCAGCCTTTAAGTATTTCTCTCTGAATGGCCATCAGAAATCATATTGCAGCTCTCTCTCTCTCGTCCTCAAGCGTGACTTTTCTGTCATACATTTTGTGGGAAAATGCTGATTATAGGCCTATCCCAGGGTTTCAGAAATCTCCCATCATTTTGCCAGCAGCAAGTACAATTCAGATGTAAGCAGGTGGGAACTAGAATAGACCAGATTTTATTTGAAGCTTAACAAGATCACTGAACCAGACAAAAAAACACTACCGGTGGAGTGCGCATGGGAATGAGGTGATAATCACAAGTAATTTAAAGATGTCTTGGAATGTTTTAGATAGAGAAGATGGTGCATCAATCAGTTATAATTTATTGTCTTTCATACTTTTAAGACATTTTCTAGATGTTTAGCAACAGATGGTACTGTAATTATTTCTGTTTGCATAATACTATAGCGACGGGTGGGAAATGAAGCAGGCTCACAGATATTGCAGGTTCTCGGTTTATTGCAGGCAGGGTTTCTGTACTTGGCAAGTAAAGCGTGCTGTTTTTAAGCGAGTAGTACAGCAACAGCTGAGCAATATAGTATTATAGAGACTGTAGAAACAAAAGTAAAACATGCTGTCGGCCGTGTGCTATGCCATACTAAGTGTAATCAAAATGCCCTCATCCAATCCATGCTCCCCAGCACATCCCACAGCAATCCCAAGCATCCCATCCCCAGTTCTGCAACCTCTTGCTCCTTCTTTTCCTTGCAATGGTGGGCCACTCCGATCTGCAAGCTGAGCTCTTGACTGGTGAAAACTCTCTACTTCTGGCATCACTGAACACCTGCTGCAGCAACCAACTTGGCTCTGGGCCAAAGATAATTCCAGAATTCTGTGAACACACAATTATGTCCCGTTGTAGTAAAGCAAAACCCCTGGGTCATTGCAATACATTATTTGTCCAATATAGAATGTACAGTAAATATATATTTTACTGCAGATGATCACATGTATGAAAATAAAAGCTAATCTTTATTCAAAAGGTGGTCTAAACCATTAGGGGAAATAGTATTTTGCAGAAGTCTGTTTATTTAATATATTGACAATGGGTAAAAGTATCCATACTAACCTGCTGCGATGACTATTAAAATGTCATTTTAAACAGCCTTTGAGACGTTATTATATCAAAGTAAATTTTAAAAAAGGATTTTGTTTGATAATGCCACACTATAACAAATCTGTGAGGAAGTCTGTTGAAACTAATGGAGATATGTATTAAAAAATTACTTTTATTTCAAGTCCAGTAAATACATAAATTGAAAAACTATTTTTGCATGTTTGTAATGGACATTCTAATAATTAAAATCATGGTGTATTATTGTGTTATAACACACCATGTAAAAAAAAGGATTATTCTTCAAAATAATGAGTGCACTGGGGAAGTAATTGCAATCTGGTTTAAAGTATAAGGCTGAATACATGTGGAAACTTTCCATCCCTAATCTGCTTATTTGTTTATTTCCACCATCAGTACTTGCCCCCCAAAAAAAGATTCTAGAATACAAAGAGGCTTTGGAACGAATCAATACAAAACTTTTTTTTTTTTTTTTTTAATGAAGTGTGTCAAATATTATATTTGCTTAAAAATCTAATTGGATAATCCAGTTCAGAAGGGAGATAACCGCCACTAGGATGAAAATGAACAATGTTTAACAACAGATAAACGTGCCCATAAATTATTACATTGTTATTTGAATTCAGCCCATAGCCTTGTCCATTGGAGCACGTTGGCCAATATGATGAATAAAGTATATTAACTACAGTAATAACCAATGCCAGTGGGCAGGACAAGTGGCACTGGAGGCCATCTTACCACAAAAGGACAAGGCCACCAAAGCCTCCATCACCTTGCAGAATGAGACCACCTAGATAAGGATAAGGAAAAAAACCCTACTCACCTAAAAGGTGACAGAAGGAAATCTTAGGGAATCTATGGTCAAGAAGTGCCCTTCCTCCAGGCTCTTAATGATCTTTACATTAACAACATCATGCTTTTTTACACAGTGAATAAGTCATTAGAATTTTTTTTTCAGATATATAGCTTGTAAGCTTCTGAGGTTCATCTCTCCATTGTTTTGATTAAATGTGGACTGGAAGCAGCAGAAATAGCAGCGCCGATTCTGAAAGAGTAATTGTTGGGAGGAACTCCAGCACAAGTCAGGCGAAGATAATTAACCCATTCAGGAGCAAGCATTTTTCAGTGGGATGCTCCTCTAGGACCAGGCAATTTTTGGCTGTATTTGACTCTATTCCTATAAAAATTCACTAAAAATCAATTTTTTACAGTAGCATCCAGGAAATGGTGTATTTTTTTCAGAACAGTCTGGAGAACATTATAAAGTACTTCAGAAACCATACAAACGTTTTTCAACACGATAGTATTTTTATTATGTATTCTGCTTAGAGATATTGATATTTTGTGTCAGGTGTGTCACAAATGTGAATTAAAGGTTTTATTATAAATGAATTAGTTAATTACAAAATCATTACTGTAATGTCATGTTTTAAAGTAATTCAGGTTCTCATTACAAATGCCTTATGTTCTGATACAATGTATTATCATAGCCTGCGATCATAAATACATGTCTAAAATTGTTTAATATGCTTTATAAAACATAACACAATAAGCTATTAACTTACCTATAGTACTGATCATCCATACGAATAGCTGGTGAACCAATGATCATGTATGTATTCCAAGGTTGGAGTTGGGTTAACTGCCTGAGGGACAGGGAGCTAGGTGCAGGATAGTAGGTCCCACCCAGTATAGCAGACAGGTGTGTAAGCAGGACCTCCATTTGATAGAAGAATAGTGCGAGTTGTTTCCACGGCACCTTTTGTTTGTAGTTTTTGTATAGTGTTTATTTTGTCTTTCGTATGCCGGGTTGTATGTCCCATTGCTGGTAGCGTCCTGGTAGAGTTCTTATATATTCATATGTAATTCTATGTAACTAAACCTGTGCGCCTGCGGGCGTTTCAGTCCCAACCTTCCAGTCTTGGTCTCCTGTCATTCATGCAGCGATCACCCACCCACGTCATCAAGTCATCAGTCATTCATCCCATTGTGCAGAAGTCCCCTGTTACACATACACAATACACCAAAGCATCAGACCTATTAGCATTATAATTTGAGACAGGATAATTAACCTTACACTGCTGTGAACCATTTTCTACCTACATATTAGTTTACCAACTTTCCAGTTATACCTAAAAAGGAAGTGTGAAAGTGTAGTTTGTGTTGTGGGTATTCACTGGGCAAGGGCAAACAATGGTATCCTTCATGCAGGATAAAATGCTCTGGCTCAAATTTACAAAGTGGAAAAACCGACCGCAAAAAGCCACATAATGTGCGTGTTCAGTACAGCCACACTCAGCGTCAAAATAACGACCTATTTTAAAAGACTAATTAGGTAAAGCAGGAAATTCCACAATCAACCAATTTAAATACCTCTCACAATAAATAGTTGATTTGGGTCAACCCTGCGTGTGTAGGCTACACATTCCAAAAGAAAATGAATGGCACACAAAGACCTCAGATTGGTACTAGCCATGGTGATGAGGATGCTTAGAAGCAAAAACTGAAATTTACCAATATGGAAGTGGAGATTAGTACAAGCAGTACTTGTAACACATGAAGGTGTGTTACAAGCTCGAAGTGCATCACCAGGACAAATGAATAACATATGGAATGTGCGGTGGCTTTTTAATAAACAAATGTACCACTTCAAAGTTTGTAGTAGGTTGCTTATACATTATGACGCATCATCCAGTTACTGTGCTTCGCATATTACTTCAACTTCTTATTTCATACAGAATTCCAGGCATACAAACTTTTCAAACTTCAGAAACAATACGTTTTATTTACTTACGGGTGGATATTCCTTCCATTGTTGTAGAGCAATATGTTCAGCAACAATAACTCCATACAATTCATACAAACAGTCTTCAGTTTAACTACGACTTATATCTTCTTAAAGTCTTATGCAGTTACAATGCTCCTATTTCTTATGTTTGTCTGTATTTCCTACTCTATGTATGATTTTAAAGCATATCTGTATGGTATATATGGTCGGAAAACTGTACTTGCTCTAGCTGCAAACTAACTGCGTCATTTGTCCCTCTGTGCTTTTTTTTTTTTTACCATTTTCTTACCAACTCGAATATAACAATACTGCCTGAACCAGTATTGTTAAATACCAGAATGCCATATTACAAAAAATACATTCTATAGGCATTATTAAACTAACGGTGGCGGATGAGCCCTCATTGTATATAAGACTTTCTTCCGTGCACCTCAGAATATCATTCCATCTTAATCTCTTCCACCATTCTTTTAATAATGCCTATACTCTAAGAAGTAAAGGCTCTCTGTATAATCTTGCTTTGCCACTGTGGAGAGACCTTTTTAAGTGTTTCTAAGGACCTTTTTTTACATGGATTCTATATTCTCTATTTGCAGACTTTCTGTTTTGTAATGTAAGCTATGAAACATGTATTGAAAATTGGAGTTTGCAATACAATACGGTACCGGTATTATAAACCGTAATTTACAAACTGACTTGATCAGAATGGTTAAAAAATGAGCTCTTCGCAAAATGTTATTAAATGTTTCTTTGTTCTTGAAAAAGATGTCTCCTGCTTGCCTTGTATATACACTACTGTCTGACTGCGGCAAATTAATGCCTGCTTTGCAGAGTTCTTAAAATAATCATGCAACTACGAGGCCCACAATTACCGGCAGCTTTAACAAATTAGACGGAAATTTAATAAACCTCATTTGCAAAATCCTCTCCCAATTTTAGCGGTTTTGCTCAGAAACGCCCCAGTATTACATATGCATATACAAAATTACATATGCATCAAGGGCTAAAGCGTACAGAGACACTGCCCCCACAAATCATGTCTTAATGCGTTTTTATGCCATTGCGTGTGTTTTATAAATCCCATCCAAGAATTCAGAACCCTCAGTGCCTGTTTTACAGTCATAAAATATGCACAATCCTTTAATAAATCTGTGCCTCTGTGTTTACACAGTGTAAAAATGTCCTAAAACTTATTTCAAAACACAGCCAATAAATAAAAGGTGGCCAAGTCGGGCTGTGAGCTATCTCCACTATAAGGAGGGTCCCGCTGTTAAAAGTCTGAACTGAACCCTCACTATACTTTTGAGGATCGGTAACCGGATCCCATAAACTTGCCCTCTTTCCATAAAAAAGTCCTGGATCATGTACCCGCTGATCTCAGCTCTGGCAATCCCGGTATACACGCAGCCATCCCAGTCCTGATGATTCCGGGCCACACACACAGTGTTGGTGTTTCCCACTGTCCACTTTTATTTTGCTGCCATGGTTCAGGTTGGGCAACGCTGTCACAAGATCCTGAAATGCTTATCCTTCAGCCAGACCTGGAGACACGCAGCAGACGTGCTGTGGAGGTTCAGTGCAACCTCCTTTTATAGTTGGGAGGCCTCAGGATATGCCCCTCTAGCCAATCAGGGACTCCCGGTCAACCAAACTTTGACAGAGCGCCCACAATCAGTTGGCAGTCCGTGCGTCTTTGCTGAGCACCCAAGCTGCACGATAGGAAGTGACAATCATTTATACGACATGTAAACAAAATACAAGCAAAGCATGAATTGCATGCCACAGGAAGCTTAACCCTCACCCCAGCCCCTAATTTGTATAGATCACCACCTGCTGTACTTCTATACTATATATTCCATTAGAATGTACTACCATAATTGTCTAACATGCTAAAGATTATATATGAATCTCATTTTTATTTGTCTTTCACTCACTGTCACATTCTACACATTTCATTAAAACCAGCTAATAATGTATACTTAATTTGTGGAACATTTTAAAACATTTCAAATCCATTATTACATCCTTTAATAATATATTAGTTGCTTCAGACAAATTTTCTTGGGAAGGATAAGGTTTCTTGGGGGATTTAAACAGAAACCTACCCCTTTGTGTCAAGTACAGTCAAATTTATACTAAAGTACCCACCCCCATCTAATTACTATTAGAACTAAAATAAAGCTCTGTTCACAAGCCTAGTAAAAATGTAAATAGATCTTGAAGCTAGCACTAATATTAATTGGATGAACTACTCCCCTTGTCTTGTTTATTAGTTTGGAGAAAGGTCATCCTGACTAATGTCACATATTTTAATGAATGGTGAATAATAAGAGCTGATTTATTTGTGGTCCAGTAAGATAAAGCCGACAGGTTTTACAAGAGGTAATCTATCTGTGAAGCCTACTGGGGATGAAAAGTCATAACTTGTGCTGAAATAAACTTTGCAGTGTAGTTATCAGAGTGGACTTCAGAGATAGTAAAGCACTAATTTGCTACAGTTCTGCAGAATTTCTGCACATTTCTGTATATTTGGGGGTTTTGGTTTGGAGAAGGTTATCGTCTGTTCACTGTTTATTGTTTTTTGTTTTATCAGATTGCTATGCTATTACATGATATGGAAATATCGGAGTTGGAGTGATGCTTTTGAACAATTTGTTTTAGTGCTGGGAAAAATATTGAAATATTCAAACTAAACTGTTTCAAATATTTTCTGTGGCAAAGGTGTGTGGGGGGAATAGTGGGCTGGCAGGAAGGGGTAAATTCTTCTCTGCTGAAACACGTGGGAATGTGGCTGGAGCCGTAAATTGAATAAGTGATGATTAATTAAGCTCCAGTCACAGGTGTACAAAAAGGGCAATCACGGGTGCTAATGTTAGAGTTAATGTTGGTGAAGGTGGAGGCGGAGTTGGGGGTGGAAGTGAAAGGGATGGTGGAGGTGGAGGTGCTGGAGGTGAAAGTGAAGGTGAAGGTGGAGGTCGAGGTGGTGGAGGCGGTGGTGACAGTGGAGCTGGAGGGGAAAGTGAAGGTGAAGGTGGAGGTGAAGGTGGAGGTCGAGGTGGTGGAGACGGTGTAGAAGTAAAGGTGGAGATGAAGGTGGAGGGGACAGTGGAGCTGGAGGGGAAAGTGAAGGTGATGAAGGTGGAGGTGTAGCAGAGGTGAAGGTGGAGGTGCTCGTGTTGGAGGTGAAGGTGGTGTAGGTGGAGGTTGTGGTGGAGGTGAAGGTGGAGTTGGAAGTGGTTGTGGTGGAGTTATAGCGAAAGTGGAGGTGGAGGTGGAGGTGGTGGAGGTGGAGGCAGAGGTGGAGGTCAAGGTGGAGATGGTGGAGGTGACAGTGGAGGTGAAGGTGCAGGTACAGGTGGAGTTAGAGGTGAAGGTGACGGTGGAGGTGAAGGTGAGATGGATTTGGAGGCGGAGGTGAAGGTGGAGGTGGTGGAGCTGAAGGTGGAGGTGACAGTGGAGCTGGAGGAGAAAGTGAAGGCGACGGTGGAGGTGTAGCGGAGGTGAAGGTCAAGGTGGTTTGAGGTAAAGGTGCAGGTGAAGGTGATGGAGGTGGTCATGTTGGAGGTGGTGAAGTTGAAGTGAAAGTGGGGTGTTGGAGGTGAAGGTGACAGTGTAGGTGGTGGTGGTGAATGTGGAGGCGAAGGTGTGCTGTACTGTGCTGTGCATTCATAGGTTTTTGTAAACCTTTTGTTTTGGCCACTGCGCCTGTTTATTTGTTAATGTGTTTTGCATGCACATTAGCACTAAACCTGCAAGTTCTTGCTTCTAAGTCTCTTTTCCTGCCGGTAACAGCTTGGGCCGTTACGCTACACTGTCCCAGGCATACATATTTTTTTATATAAATGTTTGTATCAAAATGATATCATGCCAATGAAACTAATGCATATTAAATCTGAAATAAAATAAAATGGTACTGTGCTTTTTCTTTGAAAAATAATTTATTGGGGTACTAGATTTATTTTACTGAAAGATATTTTTACTGTGATAGGGTACAATTTAAAATGAAAGAATATGTAAATATTTGTATACATTTTGGAATAATATTTAAACATGTTCTCCCTAGCACCACTTTCTTTGTAAGATTTCAATTTGCCTGCTGTTAGAGCTCCAGTGGTCTTGCATGGAATGAAGAAACACACACCACTAGATAATGCAGGGGTTCTTAATCTTTTTCTACCCAGGGACCCCTAAACTTAAATAGACAAACCTGCGGACCCTTAACTCCCCCCTCATTTTTTAATTTTTTTTTTTTTTTCTTTCACATTGCATAAATACTTATCACATAGTTGAACAGACCACCAAAAAACTAGCAAATTTAAAATACTGTCAACTTACCTAATACGATCTTGGCTTGTTTGGCAGCACACAGATTGTCCAGTTGAGCAGTAATTTCAGTTAGGCAAGTGCAAAGGTCATCTTCAACACTCATTCTTGAACAGTGTTTGTTCTTAATGGTTGTCAGGGCTAAGAATCCACTTTCACAAAGGTATGTGGTAGTGAATGGAAGGACGACTCGCAGAGTGCGGATGGCCAGTTCGTGAAATTCACCAGACACGTGAAACCAGAACTCAGCAACAGGCATGTTTCCGTGGGCACATTTCATTTCATTGTCATTTCTCAGTTCAATAAACTCATCCTCCTCTTTAGAAATCAATTACAGCAATTCCATATCAGTACATAAAAAGGAATTTGTGATCCACATCATTGCAGTACTGCTTACCATGTCACTGAAGTACTTTCTGAACTGGTGAAGAAGGGAATCCATGTGTTCTCTCATAGTAGCACATAAAGTCTGGCGGTCGGCATCGACATCGTCAAAGTTAAAAAAAAAAAAAAATCCTGAAGGAGTGGAAACATGCTTACATTTCCTTTGTGCACTCGTTTCTGCCATAGATCCAGTTTTTCAATGAAAGCAGTCACTTTGTTTGACAGTGTGACAAGAGTTGACTGGCCTTGCATGCTAATATTAAGTTGATTCAGGTGATCAAATATATCACAAAGATAAGCAAGCCGAGCAAGCCACTTCTCCTCTGAGAATCTACCTGCTCATTTGTGCATTTTCTTTTCCAAAAATACTTTCAGTGAATCACGAAGCTCAAAAACAAGATTCAAAACTTTTCCCTTGGAAAGCCATCTGATTTCAGTGTCTCAGCCGTTCTTCAGTCTCTAAGGGCAGCCCGGCTGAAGGCTAACTTGAGGAAATGTGCGTTTGCCAAAACAGACTCAATATTTGGGATTTTTAATGAGGAATGGAAGGGTGAGACCTGTGGTCACCAAAATTCAGGCTTTGGTTGATGCAGCGATCCCCAAAACCAAGACTCAGGTGAGGTCACTACTGGGCTTAGCCGGTTATTACCGCTGCTTCATCCCCGAGTACACCACAGTGGTTAACCCATTAGTCGACCTCACCAAAAAGAGTGCTCCAAATTTAATTAAATGGTCAGCTGAGTGTCAGGAGGCATTTGATATTATTAAGCGTACACTTTGCCAGGCCCCCACTCTTATTACTCCAGATTTCACCAAGAGATTCATCCTCCACACCGACGCATCGGATGTAGGTATGGGTGCAGTCTTGTCCCAAAAAGTAGCTGGAGTAGAACACCCGATATTGTACCTGAGCAAAAAAAATGTTATTTCGGGAACGTAACTACTCCGTAGTCGAAAAAGAGCGTTTGGCCATTAAATGGGCTACTCACTCTTTACGATACTACCTGCTGGGACACTCATTTGATCTGGTCACAGACTACCCCCCACTCACGTGGTTAAGCACAATGAAGGACAGCAATGCCTGGATAACTCTGTGGTATCTGGCATTGCAGCCCTTCATGTACCATATGGTACACCGGGCAGGGAAAGAATACCAAAATGCAGATTATTTTTCCTGGGAGGGGGCAGTAATGGGAAAGGTAGATTTAGCCCAGTGTTCCTTCAGCTCCATTCTGAGCGGTGGGATATGTGACAGAAATACAATGAGTTCTGGTGATAAATCTCCCTAAAGAATGGGAGGAGAAGTATCTGGAAGAGCTGGCCTGACAGTTCGTTTCCGGGACCAGGAAGTCGGTCAGCCTGGAAAGAAGCGAGACTCTGTTGTAAGACCGTATTGACCTGAAAGGTAAACGAGGGGCAGCTGTAAGTAATATGGCAGCTGCAACAGTTTACCTAGATGTCATGTGGGAGTACATATAGGGGCCAGGGTAATGCTGATCTTTTCCTTCGTTTGGGTTAAACGGTGGGAGAGAGAAGGACTGAGACAGGAGCTCTCAGAGTTTAAAAAAACAAATACATTTTGTGTGTTATTTTTGTTTGTCAGTGTAATTGTCTGTTCTTTGTCTCACAAATAGACAGTTAAAGCACACCTCCGGAGCTGTCCCTAGGAATAAGCACTGTCTGGAGCACCACTGCACTGAGCACTGAGCACCTGCACATCTGCACTCACCAAGGACTGGTGACCGTGTCGTTGTTTTGTTCAGGACTGTGCCTTGTTTTTCGTTATCCCTGTGCTTTAAACATTGCTGTGTATTGCCGGGGATTTATTATTTGACTGTCACCAGACCTGGAAAAAGAATAAATAAAAGCACATATTCACCGAATCACAGTTGTCTGCTTATCGCTACACCTGTTCCCCTTACCAGCCACTTTGCCACACCATCATAGAAATTAAATTAATTCATTACATTTCACAGATGCAGCTGAAATGATAACTACCATTTTTTCTTCCCACACTGAATTGCAAGGCCCTAGTCAAACCGACGTAATAATGCATTGGGGAAAACCAGATGCGTAATTGTCACGTGATAAAACAAAATAAAAACGGACTCCCAGTTTTTACTTAGGTAATGTAAATACACCTGACTTGTGTTCTTGTGCATCGTTCTCAAACAAATCAGTATCACAAACTGAAGGTGCATTAAATTATAAATGACAGCATGACTAGATGGACTTGGAATGTGCAAACTGAATTTTCAGAACACAGTGTGTCATTATTATTGCTGGCACGTTTGAGGGCCCCTTTGATTATACTGGCAGACCACTAGAGATGCGTGGACCACAGGCTGAGAACCGTGGAGATAATACGTTGTTCAAAAGAAAAAAAAAAACTGCTGTGCCATTTTCAAGTGTCACCTGGTATTAAATATATATATTTTAACAGGGCATGGTTTAGCATGGAGAGAATTAAAAGTGACATAGTAAATGTTTTTTCAGCTTTTCAGTAAAATTACCATCATTCATCTTCTGTCTTATGTCAGACTAGCAGTTGATAGAATGAAAGACATACAAAGTAATATTTATTTTTGACAGCATTTTTGTGTTCTTTTCACTGCATTGTTAAAATAACTGTCTCCTCAGCTGTGCCATCCGTTTCACTGAATACAATGGCTGACAGCTATAGCATCAGTGTTTATTAAGGGATTCATCTCAAAATGCATTAGGGGATGATATTTTATTCTTCTATATTTGGATCTACCAAGTTGATGTAAACCATCTAGGGTACCTGCACAGTAGTTCAAATGTCTTGGAATATATATATATATGTGGGTGTGTGTGTCTGGTAAATGATTATGAGACACTGTCTGGCAATCAATATTGATGTGCTATTACCATGACATCAAGGACATCAAGGAAAACTAACGCAATGCCACTTTAAATCCAGCAGCTTAAGAGCGGACGCTGGCAAAATACTGGCCATTGGACCACAAAGTCCAGTCCTGCAGGTGTTCTTTAAAGCTCACAGGGCATCTAGGTAGTAGGGTCAGCTATAGACTAACAGAAGGGCCAGAGCCAATGCAACACTCCCAATGGACTCCCCAGCAAAGAGTGGCAATTTCGCAAAGCCAGGAGGCAAACCTGCACTTTGGAAGTTAAAGGAATTACCACTATTGATTTCACTTTGACATGTCCCCCAGTGCCCCATATGTTAATAGTACAAAGCCGGGCTTCCCAAAAGTAGCAGTAATATACTAAACATACTGGACTTGAGGAAAAAAAGCTGTTCTGTTTTCTGTTTTCGTTTCAAGTGTACACATATTCAGTGCCGAAGGAGATTAGTATTTAATCAAAAGTCAGTCTTGATATTGCAAGTGACAGCTTTTCATATTGTTCTGTACAGTCAATGAGCTATGATTCCACATGTTTCTTTTTCTACAGAACCACAAAGCTTGTATAAACACAGAGCCACTGAATCACATGGCCTTGTCTTGCTTGAAAAGGATTCATCTGGAACCCAAAGCTCTGCTCAATCTGATAATATGTACGGACAGTAGATAGAAGGGGATAAAAATGTCCCTTTGTAAACACAATATAGGTGAACCTGTTTGTCATGACAGAAAGGTGCGTCAAAGGACAGAGTACTTGGAGCCCCAGAGGAAAATAGAGTGTATTGCGGAAGGCAAGGCATTAATCATAGCTGATATTTTTGGACAACGAAGGAGGTAATCCTCCTGAACAATCTTTCAAGGATAAAAGAAAAAAAATACAATGAACTAGAAATCTTATGTGGGTTGGTGCAGCATATAAGAGGGGGCAAACTGATAGTATATACATGTTATGATATAAAGATTATCTGAGCAGTGGAGCTAGAAATTTAAACTATCCAAAGTTGTTACATGGAAGGCATACTGAATATGCCTGCAAAAAAAAAAAAAAGAAAGAAAATCTTACTAGCTCTTTTAGCCTAGGGTCACTCATCCCTTTACACCATTTTGTGACAAGTAGGCAGATAATTAGAAATGAAGGGCAACATAAACTAATTCACATTCATAGAAGTCTCATTGCTAAACTTCACTGAGCTGATTGTTTGAATCCAGCAAATGATCAATAAGAGGTTGTATATTTTGTGTTTTGTGTTTAGTAGCAGTACTTTTAGATCACGTACAGAACAATATATACATTTTTCTGTACGTATATGCAATATATACATTTATATATTAATTTAGATTTTTCAATAATTGCAATATATTTGTTTCCAAAAGTAGCAAAAACAAAATCCTTTTTTGGAAGAGGACGTTTGAAGCAGGTTTGCTTTTCATGTCAAGATGAATAAATGTTGTCATTAATGCAAATTATTCCGGGCTGACATTCCCAGTTGCAACTGCTTTACTAGAAAAGCAAGATTCTTTGCATATGATATATTTTTAATTGAATAAAGATGAAAATCCTGGAACTATGCTGTTCGTATTAACTGCGTGTTAATCCCCCCAGCACTTTTTGTTTACAATGTGAAAAAATCCAAAAAGCAATTTTTACCTTTGTTGAAGTTAAAGTTCATGCTCTGACGCTATGCCCTGGGTCAAATAAATTCTTAATGCCATCCTAACTTACTTGTAGTAAAAATACACAAAGTTTTTTGTCTGTGGACCGAATTAGACTTCTGATAAAGTTTTGAATGCCCACAGGCCCACAGAATGTACTTGCACTGTGGTTATCAGACTTAATTCTTCGCACAAAAATACAGCAGCACAACTTCATAGACCAGACATTTTGAAACCATGGATTGTTCTCTTCCCCAGCATCTTGCTTGTAAACCTATTTTCAGTACTGTCCCTCAAAATGCCTGTTAACGTGGGAGGATATCATTTTGACAAATGCTTTTTTTGTTTCCCTCTTTGTTCTCAATTTGCAGTATCCTGAGGCTTACCACTGGAAGTGGCAGGTTGGGGCATTCTAAAGCAGGCTTCAGGGGCCTTCTGACGTGCCAAAGCTGTTGTAATATACAATTGAATGACTCTATAAATGTTAAAAGTCACACTTAATAACTAGTCATAATATAAATAAAATGTACTAAAAATAGAAGCACCCCAAACAAACAATTATTTGGCTTTAGTCTTAAGTAGTCTTTTACCATTGTCACAGGGTTCCATTCTCAAGTTAGCCCAGCCAGAACAATGTTGCATAATTACAGGTTACGCAATACATTGATTAGGGATGATGAGCACACACATCTAGCTCTATAAACCTTGTTGTCACTCCACCCTCTGACTCCCTGTCAGCCTAAATACCTGCAACTCCAGCCCCGACCCCACCGTCCCCACCCCAATTACCAAATCAATTTACATTTAAAATGTTAAAACACATAAACCTATTTCCAACTAATCCTTACCCCATACATTGTAGGAAGTCAGATTTACGACTTAGGTGTTTACCCGTGTGACTACTTATCTATTGTATTTTGATGTGTGTTAGCGAGTCATTCCTTTTCTATTACTGAGTAGCGTGTTTCTCGTGAGTGCAGCTTCCGACTGAGGAAGAGCACAGGGTGTTCAGCTCCGGACTCCTTTGTATTAAAACAGCTCCAACTCTGAGGCATCAGTCTGAACCACAAATGGTTTGTTAAAGTCTGAGGTTTTCACCACTAGTAACTGACAGACAAGTTAAGTCCTCTGGTCCGTTTGAGATCAGTTAATAGATACGTCAGCAATGTGTGGGACAAAACATCAGTACCAGCCCACTATTCCCAGAAATGGGCGGACTGACTTGTGGTTGGCTGAGGTAGGGGTAGCTTGCATACTATTCCACGTGCTGTTTCGCAAAAACACACTTACCTCCATTGCCAGTCCTGCACTTGGATTTTATTCTGCACGACTCACAGGTGTAGCAGGTAGTCTTGCTAGTTTGTGCTATAGATTAAAACGTCATCGAGATATGCTGCCGAACATGACTGACAGTCATTTAGCACCTTGTCCATGAGGCGCTAAAATGTAGCGGGTGCCCCATGAAGTCCAAATGGCACAATGGTGAACTGAGGTAACCCGAAGGGGTTCAAAAAAGTAGTGACTTCTTTTGAAGAATCAGTAATCGTACCAGAATCTGGAAAGGGCACAAAAGTAGCAGAAAACCTGGTACGAGAAAACTGCCAGATCCTGTACTAGTCGTATAATTACTGAAAACTAGTATAAAGCCATTACCTATACTGCTTTTCTCTAATTGGCCCAATCCTAGTAAATGGGACTTAAATCACTGGTAGCAGAATTAAAGGACTGTGTTCAGACCTATGCACATTAGCTGTATATTGGCATTCTTCAGAGCTCTGACAATAATTTACCACGTCTGTATACATATGTGGCAAGGCTGACGTCACTGCCAAGGCTGTTATAAGCAGGAAGAGACTTAGAGGCAGAGAAAGCAAGTTTAAGTGCTGGTGTGCAAGTTTTGATACATAAACAAAATAAAAATGGTAGAACACTTGTTGTGTGAAATTTAATTACTTTAAATTTAAAAGGAAGTTGATGTGGAGGTAAATAAGACAATTACTTCAAAGAGTAATTACAAAAGGTCCTTTATTATTTCACACACACACACACACACAGAGTTACATACACAGATGCTATACTGCGAATAACGATATCACTAACGGGACACAACCCAACAAGGTTACATACAAAGATTATATTAATCACAGATCAATACAATCCATGAGACGCAACTGAACTAATTCTTACCCTTCCAAGCAGATCGGGAGAGCCCTTCGACCCTGGTAAGAGAAAGCAGCTGTCTCCAAGAAAATACCGAGCAGGACTGCGCGCTAATCCTCATAGCTGACTCTCATCAGAGCAGGGGAGAACCCCGTCCTTTATAACTTACCAAGTCAGGCTTTTGCGTGCGAGAGAGTAATTGGCCAGATCACTCCCTCGAGGCTCGGCCCTCTGAATAAACCATCCCTTTCCCTAGAACATTCTGACAAAAACAAGTTATATAAGCGTGACAAAAACAAGTTATATAAGATACGGGTTATTATAGGGCAAGGGCACAGATTAACTTGAACGCATTTCTAGAACTTTCTAGAACACACTTTATTTTTTATTACAACACTTAACGAACAGATGACAAAATAAATGGCACAAGGGCCAAAACAAAAGCCTAAACAAAACCTCATGAAACGTAAACAGAAAATCCTCCACCTCTCACCAATATCAACATTTAACACACTACCAATTCCACACCCGCGATCACCTTATTTATACACTTGTGGTTGGATTAATTAATCATTTAAACATTTATTCAATTGACGGCTCCAGTCACATTCCCACGTGTGTTTGCAAGGAAGAATTTAACTTCCTTCCAGCCACCCAATACTCACCACATATACACATACCCGTGTCTTGACAACATACCCATCCAGTAAAACATTCAAGATATTATAGCATAGGTTTTCTGTCTTCCCACATAACATAACTGTGCTGCTCTGGCTGGTGGGGCTTGTGTGACTGAGTTATCAGGTGCCTAAATCTGTTTTATTATACCACAGAAAGGTAACAAGGATTTCCTTTGTACAGTAAACCCTCTGTTAAGACAAGTGTCACCTGCTCAGCCCTTTATTTTCCCTGCTGCCTTATCAAAAACACATGCAGCGTGTTGTCACCTTTCTCTAGCAACTTGATATCCTGTGGTAGCTCATATGATGATTCTATCCCCCTCGCTAAAATCTTTTTGGAACATTGGACTTTATTCCTCTACACCTTGCAGGGTTTCTGTATTAGTTCACTTAGAACCAGTGAGTCTTGGCCTAATACCACATCGTAAGGGAGACTGGATACTACAACCACTGTCATTATATATTACTGCTGGAGCAATGTAAACCTCCACCATGACATAAGTTTGCTCATTGTCATGTAAGCAGCAAATATTTAAAGTTACCCTCTCATCGCCCCACAGTGTATCAAATCAGCCCTTACTAGTGTCATTCAATGCATCTACCAACTTAGCATTTAACAGTACCTCACAAATCTGTTCAATTATCTGAACTACAAACTAGTCTGCACCGTTCTTGGCAAATGACATAGATTAGCCTTGGCACTGGGGCATAACATGCCTCTCTTTCCCACAATTATAGGAAATCACCGATCTGTCTATACTTCCATTAGCAATAGCATATTAGCACCCCTTCCCATCCTGACAAAGTTACTGGGAAGTTTCTGATCCGGTCCCGTTGCTCTTTACCTCGATCTTGGTTGCTTTCCATCTGCCTGCCTCCTACGAGTTCTTGGATCGTGTCCCGGACCCAGGCTCGAATATCCAGATTCAGAATCGATAAATATTGCTCCAAAACAAAAGCCTCCATTATGCTCTCAATGGAGTTGTTCTGTGGTCACAACCATTTATACAGCAAGCCCCACATAAAATTTGATAAATTTCATAATTTGTCAAAATTGCCTGTTTGACTTCGTCATAGTCCTGTATTTTGGCGATATCCATTGCCACGTGTGCTTGTCTAGCTTTCCCTATTAACAAATTGAAGATGAACACATGCTGTCCTCCGAAGCATGTGCCGTCAGCCGACTGCTTCTTTACACACCGCGGATTCACCATGCAGCCACCCAGGAGCTACAGCGTCAGAGGACAAAGCAGCTCCTGGACAACTAACAGGCAAGCACGCAGGCGCCCGGCCAGACTACAGGGGTCGCTGGTGCACGAAGAGCTGAGGATGCCCTGGTCGACCTAAATTATAAGTGTAAAACGTTGTCATGATGTTAACAATGAAAATAAAAATTACAGGTACGTTATTTAAACAGTTGTGACAACACACTGGGATGTATAATGTTATATTTTTCTGAAGCCACTACTCTGATTTATCACTAAATCCCTCAAATTGCCACTTGTCACAGGCTTCCCTTACCTTTAAACGGGATTGGTGTGGGATATAAAACAGCCAGAACATTGTTGTATAATTTCTCAAAAAGTGCAGTTTTTATTTTTCATTACAAGTTACATACCTAAATCACAGGTACAGGTTTCACAATTAATTGCTTAGAGATGATGAGCATACACTTCTAGCTCTCTGTAAAACAAAATACAGCTGTACCGTTATAATACATATAACTACGACTCTCTTTCCGCTCGCACATCTTACTTTTTTATTCTTTATCCAAAAACCAGGAAACTTCAACAGAACTAACTGAACTAAACGCCATGTTACTCCTTCATTCACCTTATCTCATTTACAATTAGTATCACCACCATTTATTTGTCCATGCGCAAATTTAGTCCACACCACATGCGATTTATATCTAATCCCTAAACTTAATCTCTAAATCTAATCCGTAAATCTAACCTCTACCCCTAAACTTAAGTCTAAACCTAACCTTTGCCTCTACCCCTAAACCTAACTTCTGCCCCTAAACTTAACCTCTACCCCTAAATTTAACCCTACACCTAACCTTTACTCCTACCCCCTACCCCTAAACCTAACCTCTACCCCTAAATTGAACCTCTAAACCTAACCTCTATCCCTAATCTTAACCCTAAACCTAACCCATAAAACTCTGATAATTATTTCAACGCTGTTAGTTTTGCACCTTCTAGAGGCCTCTAGTGGCTACTACATCCGAGCTCACCGCCCTGAACTGAAAGGTAATATGCAGTAATGTTTTCATCTATATTTCATAAATAAATTAATAATTTCACTTTACTGTTCTTAAACTTACCTATTAAAGTGTAACAGCAGAATATTTGGCAACATTTTCTATTTTTGAGTGTGTGAGTTAAGAGTACCGTAACCCACTTACTGTAACTGACCCACAGAATGAACCAGATCCACTCCACTTTTAGGCACATTTTACAAATTGATCTTCATAAGCCCTCCCTCAGTGTGTCACTCATAAAAATAACACTATTTCGGGAGGCCCAGAGCCGCCATTGCCATCTACAGTATTCCACTGACACATATGATCAGAGTGACACTAGTTGCCATGGTTTACCATAATTCTGGTAACAACAAAGTACAACTGATAAATGTCTTAATTTTTTTCTCCAACTTCTTTATTTGTAGATCTAACCTTCTCCCAAAAAGGTTAGAGATTCATGGTAAACATATCTTGCACTAATGTGACCATCTGAACCAAGGAAATGTATTAGGAATAAAAGTAATTGATAAACTGAAAATACACAATTTTAATAATTAGCTACAACATTTTGGCTTCTGCCTTCTTCAGATAGCATGGTAGAAGTAGCTAGGTAAACTGATGTTGTTTAAGTTTGAAAGCTGTAATAAAATAGTTTGTATACATTTCTTGAAGATGTGTAATTACTAAGTAAAATGTATCTCTTTTCCCCAGACAACATTACTGTGCCCACAATTCAGTACTTAGGGCCCAATTTTCAAAAGAGATGCGACGGCGTAGCAGGGCTTGTACAATTATTTTTGGGTGCAAGGAGAGAATCGCAGCTGCATCCGATTTTCAATATCAGAACGGCACTAAAAAACTAGCCTTGCATCAGTGCAAAGTTTTGTCTGAACTTTGTGGGCATTTCAGGACGTTCCCTGCTTTTTTTTTTTAATCACCTCCCAGTTTACCTGCAATTTTCAATCAGTAGAATGATTGCATCTCTTTGACTCCGAGTTGTTCTAAATGAGTTGTAGATGTTGCAATGAGTCTTTTTATTAAGAAAAGCCAGGTTTGTGTGAAATGTGTTAATGGGGTAACACAACTGTGCTAAATTTGTAAATAATGACAGCATATGTGACTTTGACCCAATCTGTACTTCAACACAACCTCAAGCACAGCTAGAGCTATTTGGAATTGTGAAACAAACATAGCTTTACATCTTCTACAGTTTAGAATGCTTGAGGAAAGGAGAAGGGGAAGGAGGAGAAACCCTGCACCTAGAATATATCGGACCAGAGTGACTTTTCTTGACCAGTCAAATGAGCATGGCTTAGAGATACCAGCTTGATAATTAAACAGTCTATAGCAGATCTGTGTTTGGAGTTAAAGGACGATCTACAGAGAGCTACTGTCAGGAGCTGTGTCACACCAGTGCATGTCAGGGTTACTGCTGCCTTTACCTTTTACATAACCGTCTCATTCCAAATACCAGCTGAGGATGTTTCTGGTATCTGCTGGTCTTCAATATTTAAATGCATCAGCCAGGTAATGGCTGCTTTGTTAAGAGGGCAAATAAATACGTTGTTTTTTCCTATGTCCCCTGCAAGCAACAGTGCCAGTTGGGGTTTGGCTGAAGTGCAAATGTAACCTGCACACATTACTGGATGTGAAACATTAGGCTGTGCTTCATTGAGTCGTAAAATATCATGGCCACGACTCCCCCGATCAGATGTGGATTAATGGCCACCCGTTCTTCAGCACTGGTGGATGTATGCTTGTGGGAGGCACCCCTGCAGTGCCTCTCCGTTTGTTAGTTTTTTTTTTTGTTTGATAATTTGTCTTTAGCACAGGCTTTAACATCATAATACCTTTTTTCTGATGTGTGCAGCATTAACTTTATTAACTATTGTTTGTCAGGTCTTCTTTTTTTCTGCTACGTTTTTTACGAAGGCCTTTTCCAAATAAAGCCGATTCATTCCGATTACTTCTTCCAAAATGCATCTCTTCCTCTGTGAAGTTTGCTTTTCTTTTTATAGGGCACCCCGTTTGAGCCATTGTTTGTCTTTCAAACTTCTCCAGCGCAACCCTCGGTGAGTGGCCATGTTTGTACTTACTGTGGCCATTTAAATACTCATTAACTGTGCAGAGTCGCAGGCTTACAACTTTAAATGTTCCTATTGAAAAGTGTATTTTAAGATTGGTCATAAGTCGGTCGCAGTACACGCTTCGTTGTGTCTGCACTTAGAATAAAACTACGAAAATGCCTCCCACTCCCCCCCCCCCCCCCCCCCCCCCCCTTAATTAGCATGAGCATGAGTGACATAATTGCTATCATCCACGCATTTACCCCTAAAGGAAGTTAATTTCATGCACTGCTAATACTATAAATACCCACCATGGATCTAGTTAAAACAGCAAAATAAATATTTACAAATATCATGACTCCACAACGCTGCAACTTGCACACTTGTTAATTGGTATGCATTTGCAGTAACTGTGAATCTCTATTAAAAGTGTTTGATGCAGTAAGGCTGTCACTGGTGGTTACATCACTTTCAGGCTTGCATTAAATTCTTTAGCATGAAATGTGATTTAACTCAAACTAAATAGTTTGCATGACTCTCTGGCAGTGATGTTATTAGTCATGCTCCTTAAAATGACCCAGCTTTTCCTGTAATTTATACTGTAATGCAGCAATGTAATGCGTAGTTAATATAAGTTTTAAGAAGGGGACCAAGTCGACTTACATATCCAGCTGGTAAGCAGAGCAAATGTTTCTAATATATAAATAAAACTAGAAACTTCAAGAGAACACATCGATAGCACAATAAAAACTTTATGCTGTGTGGTAGCAAGGATTTCAGTTCTGTGGGGTCATAAACCCCACAGCTCTGCAGCGACCCTTATGTAATAATTTATAAATACTTTAACACTTTATAACAGGGGCAAGTTAAGCACTAAAATCTCATTCTGGTCAAGATGTTTAATTCCAACCCAGCCCTAACAATTCAGTTTCAATTTGCTATGCATTTCGTTGTCTGCAGCAAGCATACACTGACTGGCCATGTGCAAAAGTGCTGAATCAAAGCATTGGCCCTCCTGGCATAAAATCTAAAATTGGTTACACGTTAGTATGGAAGGCCATCTGGGTCAAAACAATTCAAATAAATTACTATGTGTAGTACTGCGATCCACTACGCATTCTATTTTGTTAACATGCATTATTTTTAATTTTACGTACAAACTTGGGCCAATCAGTTCTTTAGAATGAAACAAGAGCCAATGAACTTAAAGAAAATAGTCAGCGATCAGTGTTGTGATTTTAACCCCTAAATACACTTTCTTATACAATTGTGTGCCAGCTGTTTTGACCCTGAAATCAGCGTTGGGCTGCGTAAAAAAGAAATGAATAGGAGCTGCCCCTCTATAAATATCCACAGAGAAATTTTCAGTCCAATGTGATTTAACCCCTTAAATACAAAGCCAATCATTCAGTTTGGAGCAGATCAAAGTCTGAATAAGAAACGGCAAATAAGAAATAAGTGAGCAAGAAACAGGTGAATAAGCCAACTTCAGCCTTGTTGAACTCTCAGACAAAGGTTGCGTTCTGTTTTGTTTATAACAAAATAAGGTTTACGCTTGTTCTCAAGCTGTGGCTGTAAAACTGGACAGTGCAATATTGGTGTGTGTTGTGGAGATTCCTTTTCTTTACGCACTTGTTTACTGAATTTTCAGCTGATCTATAAAAAGGCCTTAAGTGTTTTTGGATCATTGTTAAACTGTTACTGACACTGTTTATTATTATTGGCTTTTGACTATTACTAATATTTATTTGCAAAACATGTTTATAGAATGCTTTTTATGTGATGTGGTACTTTGGATTTCTTTTTATTGAACTTTTTTTTTTTTTTATCCAATGCTGTTAAAGTGTATTATTTTAACTGGCTGCTAAAATACCTTAATATGCTACTGCTTAATGTCAACGGTGATTAGGGTTTGATAATTGGACTTGTACATTGTTTTCCTTTGTTGAACTTTTCATACTAATTGCTAAATTGCTGTTTTAGGTGCCTGCTGTATTTTAAATATATCTGTGCAGTAATAACTGTGCAATAAAAGTACTGTAGATTTCTTTTAACTTTGCATTGTCTCATTTCCTCCACATCAGTACTTATTTGATTACTGCAGAATCTGCGTAAGAATTATTTGGAAGAGATGTATAATCATCCAAATTGGCGTAGTCATTTAAAAACAAATTAATCTAATCTAATTAAGCACAGAGAGCTGGCAGTTGGCGGGGGAGCTAAATAGAAGGGCTGAGTTTACATGTGTTACTGACACGAAGTAGTGATGCGCGTGCATGTTTGAGAGGAAAACTCGGGAGAATCAGGTTTTTGGCCGAATAAAATGGCCACAGAGAGCGATAAGGCAATTCTACCCTTGAGCACGATGTAAAACACGAGAAATCCACACCCATCTTCTCATGGAAACATGCATTTCATGTGAAAACGTCCACTGCTTCCAATCCAGACAACCTTGGGAGCATCTCTGATGGTTTTTAGCCATGGTGATCTGCAATACCTGGGTTGGACAGCTTCATTTTATACACCTCTGAGTTAATTAGCTAACTGTATCTTCAATTAATGAAACAGGAGATAAAGTATTTTAAATTATATTCACTGCTAACGCCAGGCTACCCCACCAATGACGTGAAAAACTATTTGGGTAAGATCAGTAAAACAAAGTATTCAACGGTCAGACAAGGCATTTACAAGCCACAGCCTTATTACACAAATTTAACACTGCACCTTTAATCAGTTTCATTAAAACGATGTCACATGGCACACAACCATGGATTTCGTGATGAGATTATCTTGTGTTAATGTTCACTGTGCATGTAAACCACCTTTTCTGGCATTTCCATGCAAAACATTCACAAGAACTGTGCACATGGTTAATTTGCATATATGTACCATCCTTGCCCCATCATTTGAATGATGCTGGGTTGACAGCTGCTCTTGTAGAGTAAAATATACGGAGCTCATGTAAACTACAAGAGGGTTAGGGTCATTTCTTCTTTGGCTTGAGCAAACAGTCTCGTGTTAAATTAGAACACACATGCAAACTCTGCCAAGGACTGTCAGAGGGCTCCAAAGGGTGATTTACGCTCTGGCGTCATGCTGATGAATTTTTTCATGAGGGAATGGAGATCTAGCACGTCCAGAATGTCACTGTGTACATGTGTTTTTAATATTGTTCCACGAACCAGCATCTGATTTTAGCATGTGGTGACGATGAGCATTTACAATAAATCCTATATTCTTTGTTGGGACGTTTTCTAATGCATTCCAACTAATAACCTACTCTATCCAAAATATTTCACCCTGTTGTGACTGTCAGTTCCAAAGCAATGTGAAAAGAACACCATGCACAGCTCATAAGATTCCCAAAACTAGCAGGATTTATCATTGCACAGCTGTACAAGATTGCTGCAGGTCTTTGTGACATTCTTGTTCTCAGTATAGTTCCACATCCAGCCCCACTCAGCAAGGCACACAGTTTAAGGTTAGTATCCTGAATCTACCCAGGTGTATAATTTTCATATTTACATCACTCAGACTTACATTTTTTTTTTTTGGTGGCAGAAATCTGCTTCAAAGGAAATATTGTAACCCCAAAACGTCAGGTGAATGATGTTGATAAAGTCCCACAAAAAAGAAAATCATATATACTTGCAATAGGTTTAACAAAAATAGTGTATTGCTTTTTGAAAAATAATAGCGGTGTGTTAAAAAATGCTTCTCTGTCAATAATATCAAAACAATAAACCATACCACAGTTTCAAGACATTGATTTCATTAAGGATATTCTCCTTATATGTAGCACAGCATCATTTATTATAGGATGCCATGATAAATAAAACATTTACCAAACAATATGCCTTAATCAACTCTAAACAACAGAAACTTACTTTAGGGCATGCTTAAAGTAGTGACACACTTGGGTCAAGAATCAAACTTCATTTTCTACTATTAATCTTGTTTGGATTATAGAATTCAGCTCCAGGTTTGCTCTGGTGTTAGAGAACAGCTACGGTAGTTTTAGAGTGCTGCCCCTTTGCAGGATGTCATCGAAATCTGCCCCTTCCAAACGTCCTGATGTTGAGACAGAGCTCGGCAAAATGGCATTTAGAGTAACAGTGCTTTCTGATGCAGTACTGGGGGTTTCACTATTTCCCTAATTCTCAAATATAAACATACAGATTTAAAGTTTATATCATCTAGATACTACCGGCACAGTTTTATAAGTATTTGTCAAACCAAAGAAAGAATAAATAAATAAAACAACAATATCAAAGAATAATAAAGTGAAATGTACCCCAAGCTGTAATGTATAGTGATATCAAAAGATGGAAATAAGCCTTCAGCTCAGGATGTTTGCATTGCAGATTTGCATAACTATAATGTTATGCCTGCAAATTCTATTGAGGTGGCTGCACGTATTAAAGTAGACACGTCCGACATGGAGAGTGCTGGATAGTCACTGCCTTTATCCCTTCTAAAATCGGTGGCTCCTTAAAAAAAAAAAAAAATGAACACAGTCCTGGAAGACAGGGAGGTGTCTGAAGAATCAAACAATATCTCAATGAAGGGATTGAGAAAGTGAATACAACCATGAGAAAGTGGAAAACAGATCACAGCCACACAAGAAAGACGTTCTGATCTGAAATACTGATGGGATTCACAGGTTTCCTTTTATCCTGAAAGGAAATGAGACGACAAAAGTATGCTGGACTTTGCCATGGATATGGCTCATAGGATAGGCAGACATTGCAGTGATGGGAGACCACATCAAACCATTATTCATATTACTATGAGAACATACAGGGATCGCATTTGGAAACAGGCCTGTACGCCACCAGTGGTCAAGGGATTCAATTCTCGGCAGGACTTGACAAGAGAAGAAAGAGAGGCTATGGCCAGTTGTTAAAGGTTTGAAACAAGGGCAGAAGAGCGTGCCAAAACGCTGCTAATCCTCCTTGCCAAGAAAAACCTGCGACTGGCCACCAAATGACGATGAGGAGCGGAGATGTCTACGAGAAATAGAAAAAGACAAAAAGGAGGCTGTCAAGACCACATACAACAGTAAGTAAGAAGACACCTATACTTTAGTGTTGCAGTTGGTTACTTCCCCTAAGCCTATTTTTGTCTCTTGCATATCATCTCTTTCTCCATATCTGGGACCCAGCGACTTTCTGGACCACTCAAAGCAATCGTGGATGAAGGCCCTGGACACCCTGCAACCTGGACCCCGACCCTCGACAATGGAACCAGAGAGTATAAACTCTCTCTCTTTTCACAGGTTGTAGGACTCCTAGTGCCACCTCTCGACCCTGAAAATGATCCCTCCAACACATTCTGGTCCACTTAACACCAATCGCATATGATGGTAATTTAATGCAGCAGTTAACTGGTAGCACAATTCAAACAAGTAAAAAAATTTTTTAAAAAAAAACATAACTTCTAAAAATCCTCCAGTGCATCTTGTGTGGTTTGTAAAAGTAAAGCAGTCTCTCTGTTCTCTGTTCTCTGTTCTCTGTTCTCTGTTCTCTGTTCTCTGTTCTCTGTTCTCTGTTCTCTGTTTCCACCACTGCACTCAGTCCCCTTCCTGCCTGTCCTTTTTATCCTACCCCCGTAAGTTCCCATTCGCCACCACTAATTGATGGGGGAGGGAGCTTCTCCAAGTGAGGAAAGTGCTCATACCAAACACAAAATAACAGTGCACAGAAAGAAAAACATTGTTTCAAATCAGTCAATTTGACAGCAAAAAACAAACAAACAGAATGACAGCAACACAGGTAAGTGTAAAAACAAAATAAAAAATCTAATTATTCTAGTGCCAAATTATAACAAAAATCATCACTTGTGATATTCTTTCTATTAAGGGTTTATAACCAACTGTTAAGGTCTCCACACACCAGAAGCAATGCAATTTGTCCTGCGATAAAATGGTGCTTTTGCTGCAACAATACCTTTTAAACCAGTAACAGGCACGCGCGATGTGATAGGAGACTCTCCTCTGTATCATGAGCTGTAAAAAAATCATACATATTGTGAGGGTCTGGACGCTGGAACACAGACCTTCAGTGGTGTTTTTAGAGCCACATGAAATCGGTGTAAAACAAATATATCCACTTTATTAATGGAAAACCTTTTGAACTGTTCACAACAAATAAGCACAATTGGAACGTTAGAAAATAATATTAATCTCTATGACTTGTACAGTCGATAAACAGGGAGTTCAGTAATTGCAAACTACATATGTGCACTGTCTCTCTCTCTTCTCTGTATATTCTCTCTAACACGCACACCAGCCAGCCCCACCTACTCTTAAAGGTACATGAACTGTTACAGTATGATCGCCCTGTTATACAGCTAATAAAAATGTAGAATACATAACAGCTTTTTGGAATACTATTTCAGTAAAGGTAAACTAATCATGCACACCAGCTATATCCAGTTTCCTGGAAATGGACTGCCAGATGTTCTCCCTCATTGCCGTGTCTTTGATATTTTTGTGTCCATATTGTGCAGCTCCGGGTATTTTGATACTGCAAGAATTATCTTTGCTTCCGCCATTGTTTACTGAAGGCGCACAAGGAAAGCGAATCCTCATTGGTCAGTTTCCTAACTGCCGCATGACAAAAAGCGCAAAAAAAAGAGACCCCAATCTTATTTTTTTTTTTTTTTTGCATCACTTCAGTGTCGCCCGTCACATCACAGCAGTATGAATAGATTGTATAAAAAAAATACATCTTATTTTTTTGTCGTGGTGTGGTGTGTCGTACGACACATTCGCTTGTCGCATCGCATCCGGTGTGTAGAGGCTTTTATTGCTAATGTTTACTCTTGCTGATTTGAATGTGTTTTACTTTAAACCGTAGGGGCTTAAGTTCCACTAAAAGAAAGGCTGTTTTGTAAATCATTGAAACCAACTTTTATTTATTTATTTATTTATTTATTTATTTATTTTTTACAAGAAACACACATGTGACTGATTTTAAATTATATAAATATGCAGTGGGGAGAGGAGCTTCTTCTCACACATGGATCCAATCATTCTGTGGGTGTGGCAATACTGTTTCATAATTTGAAAGGGAAAATTATTGTAATGGGTATTGGCTTATAGCTGTTGTACAATTAAACATCAATATATTAATACTAGCCAATATGTATTGCTATAATAATAGAAGGAGTAACTCTTCACTATTTGGCAATATAGCTGTTAAAACCTTATTACCACAGTATACCTCTTATAGGAAGGGACATGAATGAGACACCTGATGAATGGATGGATCTCTATCCAAATGCCTTTACTACCTTCAAACCAAATCCAACCAGCATGCCATTCTGTTCTGATTTAAACGTTGATGACGTCTGGTGGTGTAGACATCCTAATGACACACAGTATATCTGGTTTTCTCATGATGTGATGTTCAAATCTACATTGGATTATTGGTTAATCTCCAGTCAGTTACAGTTTAAAAACATAGAAATAAAACTAACCACTTCTCCCTTAACAGATCACAAGGGTGTTTTTTTATGTTTTGTTCAAAACAACCCATCTGATGTTAAATACAAAAACTACTGGAAATTCTACTGTAAACTTCTGGAAAAGAAATTTCAATTATCTACCATAGAACTAATCATGTGTTTATTAAATGATTCTCTTGATAATAGTTTATTTTCAAATTGGGAATGGTTTAAATTTAAAATAAAATGTATTTCAATTGAATATGAGCCGAAAGGAAGAAAAAAAAAAAGCTAATAATGGCATTCAGAAAATCTCTGCAGTTAACAGAATTGTTGTTAAAATCTAGTCTTTCAGATTTGTAAAAATAAATTGACTATGGAGATGCAATCCAAACTTGACCAATATTCTACACAGTTGATCATGGGTGTTTTTGTCAGATCCAGGGCCAGGTGGACTGAGAAGGGTGAAACAAATTCAAAATATTTTTTAATTTGGAAAGCAAAATATTCAAAAGAATAATATCAGTTTAATGATTAATGAGCAAATAATGTGTGATTATAATGAGATCTCTGAACATGTCACTGAATTCTATAGAAAAGCTTCCCTTTATCTAAACAAGACAGGTTTAGTTTGTCATGGCTATGAAAATGTAAGTCACTCTGTTGTGGTTGATTGGGATAAAGCATATTGTGATAAGGAGGTTGGGATGGAGGATGTCTCTGTAGCAATAAAAAAAACCTGCACTTGGCAAATCACCTGGCCCAATGGTCTGCCAAGTGAATTTTATCAGTGTTTTCATATTGAACTGGTTCCAGTTTTATGTAGATTATGTAACTTAACGGTTAGTAGAGATTCATTGCCCCCAACTATGAGACAAGACTTGATCTCATTAATACTCAAAGAGTGTAAAGATGTAATAATGTTGGATAATTGGCAGCCTATTACACTCTTAAACAAAATAATTGCTTTAATTATGTAAATATAATGAGTTCTGGTTGGAAATCTCCTTCCCCAACCTGTGAGGGTACTAAGTAGCAAAAGGGAAAGTCTTTGGACGGGCTGGCCTGACAGTTCTTTTCCAGGATCGGGAAGTCGGTCAGCCTGGAAGGCGGCGAGACTCCGCTGCAGGAACATATTGACCTGGAAGGTAAACGAGATAGCAGCTGGAAGCAATCCAGACAGCTGCAATCATTTACCAAGGGGTCATGCGTAATAGCACATAGGGGCCGGAAAATCACTAAATCACTAGTCTTTTGATTCTGTAGAGCATTATTTTTTGTTTAAAAAAAACAATTATATTCGGATACTATACAAAGATACCAATAGCTCAGTTGCCTATCTAATGGTACATCACCCAGATGTAATATAAAGAGAGGTATCCAGGGCAACTTACAGTTTTTACAAAA
Source organism: Polyodon spathula (assembly GCF_017654505.1). Classification (NCBI taxonomy): domain Eukaryota; kingdom Metazoa; phylum Chordata; class Actinopteri; order Acipenseriformes; family Polyodontidae; genus Polyodon; species Polyodon spathula. Next base: position 41,736,443 of record NC_054534.1, read on the forward strand.
TATCACAATACAAAGTATCACATTGCAAAATATCAAATTACACAGTAGACAGTAAAATTTAATTCAAATAAGAGCGAAATAAAGAACAGTAAATAATTACTTTTGAGAGAATTCAACTAAGAGCAGTAAACTTATGGTAAGAATGTTTGTTCATAAGAGTACAATCCAAGAAGAGCACGTAGTAAGTACTACAAATGGATAAGACTAATTTCAAATAAAAAAAAAAAAACCTGAATACAGATACCTTTAAGAGGAAAATCAAGTACAAGATACAGAAAATAGTTAATTAAGAACAGTAGTAGAATACAACAAAATATGAAGCAGTTCAGCGTAAGTACAAGATTATTCAAGTACTGGTAAAATTGGGTGACATAGTCCATTATAAATCAAGAGCTGTGAGGTTTATAGATGCTGTCTGAACATGTGTGTCTTGAGGAGACACTGGAAGGTGGTCAGGGACTGAGCATTCCTAATATCCATGGGTAGGTCATTCCACCACTGAGAAGCAAGGGTGGAGAAGGAGTGGGATCTGGAAGCAAAGGAGTGAAGGGGGGGTACAGCTAATCTACCAGTGGTGGAGGAGTGGAGGGGGCGAAATAATAGGCTTAAGATAGGAGGGAGCAGAAAGATTGAAGCAGCGTTAGGCTAGTACAAAAAAGTTGCGAATTGGAGGCGAGTAGCAATATGGATCCAGTGGAGGGAGCGGAGCTGCAGTAGTCAAGGCAGGACAGTACCAGGGCCTGAACTAGAAACTGTGTGGAGTAGTCAGTGAGGAATTCTGCCTACGTTGCTGAGGAAGAAGCAACAGGAGCATGCCAGAGTAGAGATGTGCTGAGAGTGGGAGAGGTAGAGGTCAATGGTGACATCAAGATTTTTGGAGGATGAGAAGGGAGAAGGGTGATGAATTCAGATGATGCGAGTGCTTCCAGGAGGAGATGGCCAAGAGACAAGTAGAGATAAGGGAGGAGATGTTGAATCAGAGGGGGAAAAGGAGAGGAAGATTTGAGCATCATTAGTGTAGAAATTCTATGAAGCCATGGCAGGAGATTAAAGAAAGGAAAAACAGGAGGGGTCCCAGGACTGAGCCTTGGGTTACGCCTGTCGAAACAGAGCAAGAGGCAAAGGGTGAGCCACACCAGGACGCCAGGTACGTGCAATCGGAGAGGTAGGAGAAGAACCAGGCAAGAGGGTCAACCACTTTCTCTTGAAAAAAATAGGATTTAAAAACCCACATAAACCGGAGCAGGAATCATGCTTGCAGCTCACAAGGTTTCAGCAGTCAAGATCCCGTTTTTCTGACTTTCACAAACTTAGTGAACACTAGGAGTAAAATGGATCAAGAAGGCCTTGTCAGCGGATGATTCGATAAGGTTTCATATTCCAAAATTAATCTTTAGCAATTATAGGGGGTCTTAGCTTTTTGCTTAAGTGTAACTTTGATAATCAAAAATTGCCGGGTAAGCTCACTGGATTCTATCTTGAGGTATTGAGAGCTGCAAGATTGGCCTTTTGCCACAACTTCTCTCCTCCCAGACTTCCTATCTGGAACAGATGCATTTTGTATAAAAGGAAATCTATATTTAAGCAAAAATGGGTTGATAATAATATTATATTTGTTTATGATTTTTTAAAAGCAAATGGAGTACTCAGTTACTTAGAATTTTTAGATAAATGTAATGTTCCAGTGACTCCAAAAGATTATGCAGTAGTATTTGATGCCAACCCTAGTAACCTCTTTCACCTCTGTAAATCACAATTTGAATGCAATCATCTAGACCCTGCCTTTCTAGCTCTGCGTATTTTAGTAATAAACTTGTAAGACAGCACTTTTCAGACTTGGATTATGCAAGACCCACACCTTTTGGGACTTGGAACTAATTTCTAAACTGCAATGTTAATTGGAAGAAAACATGGCCACTTTCTCATAAGGATACCCTACTGCCAAACATTTAAGAGATTCCATTTACTATCACACATGGGGTTTACCCAGTTAATTGTTATATGAATGAAATACATTAAAATATTGATTTAAATTGCAGGTCTCATCCTGCAACAATCCCACACTTTTAGTTGTACATTTTCTAAAGTATTTTGGAGAAAGGTTACTTACTGGTTAGATGTAATAAAGTGTCACAAACCAGTTGTAAACGAGTCGGAAGTCTAGGGTGAAATGTACTAAACAAGTGCAATGCTGTTAGCGACTTTTTAGGGAATGCTTTGCGGCAGCAGCTTTTCTTTGTGGTTAAGCCTTGTAATATGGAATTAAGGGTGTTCCTGCATAAATTTGCAAAAATGGGGTGGAGATAATTCTAATGAGGGTTTTCAAAAATTATAATGAGATGTACTAAAGCTGCCGGCAATTATGACACCTACAGTTGCATCAGTTTAAGAACTTTTGAAAGCACGTTTTAAAAAACTGTCGCAATTAGCAAACCTTTTAAAGGCAGAATGAAAAAAACTATCCCCTAACCATGGTCACTGTGATTGCAGCAGGAAGGAGACATTGTCTCCAGCAAGAATGTGCGATTTGTAGGATGAGAAAAAGGTATTTTGTACCTGCATTACCCTCTTTGATTTAAATGAAGATCAAATTAAGCAGAGATACTGGCTCGGCAGCCAAATGATTCTGAGCTGCTGTCCGATTTAAAAGATGACCTGGACCCTGTCCCCCAGAGAAGCCATGTTATCCCTGCAGTGGTCAAACTATTGTCCACCCTGCATTATCTTGCCTCTGGGTCCTTTCAGGGGACTCTGGCATTTCTCAGTCTGCTTTTTATCATGTGTTGCCAGTTGTGCTCATTGCATTTTTGAGGCAAACAACCAAATACCTATTTTCCCTAAAAGCAGGGTGTACTTACAAGCCTTGAAAACTAATTTTCTGTGAAATTTCTGGTTTCCCACAATATTTTGGGAGCAATAGACTGCACACATGTGCCGCTAACCTCCAGCTCATTCTGAGCATCTGTACAGGAATTGGAAATACACCTATTCTACTGATGTGCAGGTGGTTTGTAATTGTGCACAATTTAGCACTGCCCCACTGACTAACTTAAATAAAAATTGGCAGTATACATTTGGTTTATAGACTACTCATGATAATACGAATTTGTGGTGTAATGCAAAATGCATGGTATGCTAATGTTAGTTTACAGGGTAAAGTAAAAAGTGTGCTAGGTATTAATTTGATTTTACTACTGTACTGTATACTCTATAGGCCTACTTTACAGATTTATATTTTTACATAATGTAATGTGTAGTTTGTGATTATGACATCTTACGAACACCAGTTAATCTTGGACTATCCCTCAACAACTATACCAACTTTCAGCACTCTGCAATAAGTTGTTTTCGAAAGACTAATTTTTACATTTAGACAAAATGTTTTTTTTTTTTCAGATCAATGTGGCGGCCAAACCATGTGACCTACAACATAAGTTCTTTAGCATTTTCCATCTTCCCATAAGCATCTACCAACCTACCGAATCTAGTGAGTTTAAGCAACTCTATAAATAATAATAATAAGAATAATCCCAGCAATAACAATAGGCTTCCCAGCCCTATGGGCCTGGAAGCCTAATAAACACTATCACCAAAAGTTCTGCAAAACCACACATTTCATAAAGGAACTAAAATGTATGGAGCGCCACTTGTGCCAAAACTATCTGGCCGTTAGTACGTCAATTTGTTTGCCAATTTGTTTTTTGTTAATTTGTCAATTTGTCAATTTGTTTGTCAATTTGTGAATTACTGATTGCTTTATTGAAAGAATTTAATAATTAATTCTTTAGACGTATAAATATCTAAAACCGTATGTGCTTGATTTAAATTCACTGCACTGAAAAAAAAAACGCCAGTGGATTGTTTACTGTACTATATTGCTGTGTCTTGATAATATTTTATGTTCTAATATTATGTATTTCTAAAGTAACCAGCGTTACCGGACTGTAAATGATTTCGTCAATACGCTGCTTTAGATCAATGTTTCTGCGCATGCGCCAACGAACGGGACAGTGCTCAGAAAATTGCATTTTTAATAACAATTACGTAATTTGCTAATGTTGCCATTTTCTTCAAAAGGCCTTTGCAAATGTGATATCTACTTCAAACGTTTGATGCGTTTTTTTTTTTTTTTTTTTTTTTTTTTTAACAGCGAAAACCAGCAACATTTCGTACGCCTGCATTGACTCTCCATAGATTTTTTTTATTTTATTTTTTCCCCCAAACTCTGTATATACCACAATGCTTTGCACGCAGAGACGAAAGTCACCACTGAAAATCTGCGGAGTCAAGTATCTTGTTAAAAACAATATCTTTTGAAACGCCCTTCTAAATAGTATTGGCTGAAGCAGTTTTAAGTGAGGCTGGATTTTCACTGATAAAAAAAAAAATATTAGTGTGTGCTCCCATTGGCTAGAAAAGGTTACAGTGTTTTCGGCACAGTGCGAGATTAGCAGTTGAAAGTTTGACAGGTTGATTGGAAATCTGCAGATCCATATTCTCAAATTGACAAAAAAAAAAATCAGTGTCGTAGCTAGGAATGGAAATTTGGGTGGGCCCCAACTTCGGGTGGACGGGCAAGTACCTAAGGTCTGACGTCACAGGAAATAGTTTACATTACAAACATGATTTAAATCAATTAAAACTGAATACATCAAATATCTTCCCGGGGTTTGAGCAGAGCAAAGTAGCCAAGACTGAGGGTGTATGTTGGCGAGTGAAGCAAGGCAAACATTTTTTGCAATTTGTAACAGTAGTTGCACGTATACACTACATACAGCCTACAGAAACAAACACGCTGTGCACAATAATTGAAAAAAACGTTTCATTTGACAAAAAAGCGCAAACAGAAACTAAAAAAAAAATCCCCAAACAAAAAGCTCTATTGCTTTTTCTCAACTGTATTGTAATCTCTTAGCTATATTGTAATAACTTGTTACCCTTGTAACTCGCCCTGCATAAGGACGTCTGACAAGCAAAAAATAAAAAGGAGGCTAAGCTCCTGCTGCCTTCAAACCAAAACTAAAATCTCAGCTGTGCTGAGAATACCTCGTTTCCAGCTAAATATGGCTGCTTTCGTTTTCACAGCATTTTCTCGGGTACCGCTAAACAAAGATATTGCGCAAACGGTACGATACGGCAAACCTTAAAGACATTGCAAGCTGCTAATCAAACGTGACTTGCACATGATTCGTCGTGTGATAGGAAGATCCAGCCCAAATATTGCATCACAATTACTAATTTGATTGGCTAATGCCTGCCCATTAAAAAAAAAAATATTTATTTGACCTAAACTTAAACACCTACCCACACAAATGACGTTTATTATTATTATTTCCTATAAATGTACTTAAACTTGGCATTCAGATAGACGTAGATTTAGGTGGGCCTGGTTGCAAACAGTGTGGGCCGTGGCCCACCCGTGGCTACGCCACTGAAACAAATTGACAAATTTAAAATGTACCGTGTCTGCAGTTAGAAAAGACACGGTACATTTTAATGGAGCGCCATTTGTCCCAAAATTATCAGGCCGCTAGTTTGTGAATTTGTTTGTCAATTCGTTTGTTAATTTGTGAATTTGTTTCGAGCAACTCAGGCAGAAAGAAAAATAATAAGAATACTACTCATCCCAGCAATAATACTAGGCTTCCCAGCCCTATGGGCCTGTAAGCTAAATAAACACTACCACCGAAAGTTCTGCAAAACCACGCATTTCATAAAGGAACTAAAATGTACCATATGTCTTAAATGTCTTAAGTCAACTAGATGGAGAAGCTATTAAAAAAAAAAGGCAAATGGAATGTCAGGTTATATAGCCAAGACAACTGAATTCAAATCTAGAGAAGTTATATTAAAATTATAAAATGCTCTGGTACAACCACACATACAATATTTTGTATAGTTCTGGTCCCCATATCATAAGAAAGACATTAAGGAAATTGGCGAGAGCACAGAGGAGAACAACATGATTAATTCCAGGATTGGGGGGCATGTCATATGAAGATGGAGGGAAAAGGCTGTATCTGAATGGCCTAAAAAGAAGAAGAGCCAGAGGTGACTTAAGAGGCATTTAAAATTGTCAAGGGGTTTAACAAAGTAACTGCTGATAATTATTCATCACAGGTCACAGAGAACAGAACCAGGGGCCACAGGTGGAAGCTGAAGGAGGGCATATTCAGAACCGAGGGATTAATTTTTTCAATGAAATGGTGTTGAACCATCAGAACAGGCTGTTGAACAGGTGTTGAAGTAGAGACTATTGGATCCTTCAAGAAAAGACTGTATGCTGTCATGAATAATATTATATAACCCTCTCTGTGACCATAATAAGACCTTTAGCTAGCTGCCTGGAGAAAGGGTGGTCCATTTATCCACAGTCTCAGAGGTTTCATTTCCTCTACTAACCTAGTTAGGGGGTTTTGGTTTTTCCCCTCCTGAGTGCTAACGGACCACGCTAGCATCAAAGCGAACGAGCGCAGGTGGGCTGAATGGCCTTTTCTTGTTATAGAATTTATGTTCTTATGTACTGACAACGGTAGTGTAAAAGCTGATTTTTATGTTTATTTGGTTAATAATCATGTTTTCTGATATCTTGTAAACTGTCAGTAGATGGTGCAGACCAGATTTTTTTTTTTTTTTTTTTTTTACCTGAGGCCTACTTGTTCAGCTGCATTAGGCACTGTAGCCTACCATTAGCACTTGTTAGGAAACACAACCAATTAAAAAAAAAGTTAAACCCGTAACACTGTAAATAAACTTAATCTGAATTGTTATTGAGTCTTTTAAAATAAAACACCAAGCCAAAGTGTACATCACCTTTGGTATATAGCAAGTTGTAAAAGAAGGAAGCCAAACTTTGAATATTGAAAATAGAAATCTGATTTAACTTTATGATGAATACAAAGACATACTAAATGCTAATCAGAATGACTACCGGTAATAAGTAAAATCAAGATACTTGGAAATTGGGTTATTTTTTTAACTCTGTGGACTGCAGTACAATACAAAACATCTACTGTTGACTTTCTGTGAATGGATGGAGGAACGTCAACATTTGCATTGACTTTTAAAAGTACAACCAGGTATGTTTCTTGTTTTGAATTATTTACAGGTTATTGGATAAACAAAGTAATTTGCTTTAGATTAATCTGAGGCCAGTACTTAATGGCTAGTTGTAATTGGTAGTAATGTTAAACTATTGTAATGATGGGATGTACTTTCTGTTGTTTTGGCCAGGTTACAATATTTGCACTATTCAGATTAGTTTATGAATGTTATTACTTGTTAGAATTAAACAGATGTAGAATATTTAGGTTGCTATAATAAGTGTTATTTTATTCTAAATACACAAAAAAATGATTTGGTACTCTTTTGTACTGAGCAGCATTGTTATTATTATCTTTTGTTTTTATTAGCAGACACCCTTATACGTAAGGTGAACATATGGCTCTATGTTCAACAGGACAGTTTAGGCTATTCAACTCACAATCCAATGCATTCTGGTAAGCGTAGTCCTGTTTCTCTTAAAGGAAAGAGATAAGTGAATGGTACCCGAGACAGGTAAAACGTAACAGAATGCCTGCTGAAAACTCTGAACTGTCCCGCTGAACATAGAGCCATATGGTCACCTTACCTATCCAGGGTGACTTGTAGTTGTTAAAAAGTATCACATTACAAAGTATCATATTACAGATAGTAGCAGCTATAAAATACAATACAATCTGTAGTAAGAGGAAATTCCATTAAGAGCAAGTAGTAAGTATAATAAATGGATAAGACCGATTTCAAATAAGAGCATTTGAAAGAATAGGAGCACGCTAAAAGAGCAATGTTCTTGCATTGACAGTGTGCTGTAGGTTCAAGTAAATATACATAATGTCGTAAAAAGTGAAGCACTCACCAGGAATCTGCTGTTAAGCTTATACAGTGGCTCTCAAAAGTATCCCCCTCCCCCCTTGTACTTTTCTCTCATTTTATCCCCCACCCCCCATTGACTTTTCCACATTTTATTGTGTTAAAACATTCCATAATGTCAAAGTGAAAAATAAAATCTACAAAAAAAAAGTCCATAATGTCAAAGTGAAAAATAAAATCTACAAATTGTTTTAAATTAATTACAAATACAAAACATAACATACATACATACATACATATACATACATATATATATATATATATATATATATATATATATATATATATATATATATATATATATATATATATATTGTATATATATATATTTAAAAGAAGAAAACAACTAAGCAAATTCATACAGACAGGTGCGACCACTGGCCTTCCTCAGTGCAGTGATTTTAAATCAAGCATATATTGGTGAGATATTTATATGTCTAAAGCATTAATTACTCAATTATCTTTCAATAAAGCAATAACAGTCAGTAATTTTAGTGCCTAATTCAAACGATGTAAATACAAAACAGTATTTTATTATTAAAACATACAGACCAACACAAAAATATGTATATCCAGGTCTAGCTTATTGTAAAATTGCATAGCAGCAGACAAAATCATAATTGACCACTATGCAACAGCAATAGATAAGATTATATAAAATGGTGTAAACATCTCTTCGTTCATGCCACCAGGAGATTCAGTTTGCAAAGTGTGTATCCAAGAGGCTTCCCTTTGTAGAAACAGTTTATTACGATCTCCACCTCGACGTGGGGTATTAACCACTTCAATCTCCATAAATCAGAGAGTACAAACGCTATGTTGTTATTCATTAAAATGTCTCGCTGCAGGTGATCGTATGTCATTATTCCTAATAGTATAATATGTTCACTTATACGCGTTTTCAGTTCCCTAATGGTTTTACGCACATAGCACAGATCACAAGGGCATTTCAACAAATAGACTACAAACTTGGTAACACAAGTTATCATTGCATTGCAACAAGCGCAATTGTGACAATTAAAGTTACCTTGTGGTTTCTGTGTTAAGAAGTAAGACGGTGGAATAAAGGTGTCTGCTTTAACAAATAGGGGAGTCCGGGGCTGGTTGTCACTCTTTTTACTCTTTATTATTTTCCTGAATCTGTTCCTCGCTATATTGAAGAATAACTCTTCACCTACAAATTGATGTTTTTTTTTATTTCAGCATAACTATTCCAAATATCATATTTAGACGGTTGAAAATGCGCCAGTCACCTGTGACAAACTGCCCCATACTGGCGTTGGTTGTCACAGAGTATGTTCTTGCTTTTACAGTAGACAAAATGTCATTGTTATGCCTGTTACAACTAGATACAGACTTTTTTTTTTTTTTTTTTTTTTTTTTTTTTTTTTTTTTTTAAATAACAAAGTTTCTACTGTGTACAATGCCAGAAAGTTGTATTTTTACTTGTTATGTGAATATAAAAAATACAGACCTATATATTTGAAATGTTGACCCATGCTACAAAATAATATCACAGCCCCCACAGAACCAGAGGACAAACAGTAGATAATTTAAATAAGCATTACAGGGTAACATATCCCACATTTTGGTGTAAAAAAGTAGAAAGAAAAAATATTAGACTTCTTCCTATAGGATTTACATGTGACAACCAACCCCCAAAACTATGTGACAACCTGCCCCAACCAGACTTTACATGATAATTTAATTCTCTCAGTACTACTGGGAGAACCTACTGGTTTTGTTTTTACACCAAAAATTAACAAGTATCTGGTTCTATTTAACATGACCACCAGTTCAAACAAATTCCAATACTACTACGAGTTATAACATAAATAACATGATATGCATTTTTTTACTTTGGGTATGAAAAAAAATGTGCTAATCTTTATGTTAGATGGAATTGACCTTAAATTACAAGCTGGTTGACTTCCAGACAACAGAACACATATTTCAGTGTTAGTATCACCTGCCTGCGCCATCTACTTTCATAGCTATGAGCACTGTAACAACCAACACATGTGACAACCAACTTGTCTCCAGTACATTTCTCAAATTTCTATATCTTTTAAATATAAAAACGACAATATATGCCAATGAGTCTGTATTATGTTTTTCATTGTATTTGAAATAGGTGAGTAGGTAGAAACAAAAGTAACACAGTGTTTAGTTTTGGCTGTCTTACATTGATGTGTAAGTAACTGATCTCTATAAAGAGACATGCATTTAGATAAAGCTTTCTTACGGGGTGCCATGTGTAAAAAAAAAAAAAAAAAAAAAAAAAAAAGGTGTTAATATTTTAACATCTTTTCTTCCAGATTTAGCTTAAATCTTGTATTTCTTCCCCAGATTTATAAAAGTGAAAATAAATATTTTTTAAATGCGTACATTCAGATATAATTTATAAATCTAGTTACAAGATTTAACATTTAGCTAAATATTTCACTAAATCTTAAATCCTTAACAAGATTGAATATTTAGCTAAATATATAACTAAATCTTAAATCTCTTAACGAGAGTTAACATTTAGCTACATTTTTAACTATCTCTAAAATCTCCCAACAAGATTTAACATTTCCAGTCGTGACTACTCACACCTGTTTTTCTCCCTTTTTGTGACCTGTGGTATTGCTTGGCATGGTGAAATACAGGACTCTGATCAGCATTTCCAATCTGCCCAAGAAACATTGAAATTGCAAAAGCTTCTCTTGTAATTCCCCAAGAAGCTAATGACGCTTCTTTGGAAATCTCTGCAAGAGTGTATAACTGCAGGCCTGAGTCCTGTACTGTCAGCGGCTGTTCTGTGGGAGGCCGTGGGCGTGCAGCTTTAAAATACGTCATCACTGAAGGTGTTACACCCCTATCACGTGACAATATACTGGTAGTACCACCCTGTTGCAAAGTATTATTTATTAATGTCTTTTATAGGGTTGTAACATTGAGTGCGTACAGTGCTTTTTATTCTTTTTATTATTATTATGATTGTAAAGCACTTTATGATTCTTTTGAAAGGTGCTGTATCATTTATTACAATATTATTATTAAAAATATGGTCTGAGTTTTTTCATTTACAATTAGAAAATTGAAATGTTAAAATTTTGGTGAAAATAACCATAGCATACCTTGCTTTTCAATGTATACCCCGAAAACATGCTATTTGTGTAATGAAAGGGTCATAATTCATCTGCACCACAATGACTCGGGAGAATACTGCAGACATGTGACAGAGGAAACAAATAAAATAAATCTATATAAAAAACTAGGGATGCACCGAATCCAGAATTGGGTTTCAGATTCGGCCTGATATCTACTTTGTGCATGGTTAGGATTTGGCCGAATACTCGCATGCAAAACAGATACTACATCTATAGCGAATGTTCTCTACTGGCAGTCCTGCAGCATGAACGGGACATTCCTTTCAAATTCGACTATGTGTTTACTGTACTATGTGAATCTGTATTGGCGTTAACTGCAAGGTAAACTTTAAACAATGTACTTGCTTTATTTCTGCGGTTGAAAGGAGTTATCGGCAGGCCTGAAACAATGTATGGTTGGATTGCCTGAGAACGCTAGTTTAAAACATTGTAACTAATTGAAATACAGCACTAAGCTCAATAGGTTGCAGAACGAGCTAAAGAAAAGTACTTGCCCTTGTTTCTGGAACAATTATTATTTTAACACTGTAATGCCCCCCAAAAAGTAATGAGGGAAGCTACTTTATATAAATAGATTCTGTGTCTTGCGCAAATTTTAATTGTATCCTAATCGTTTCAATTATTTAAAAAGTAGGATCCACCCGACTCAATCTCTGACTGAATGTCATGGACGATTCAAGATCGGGCAGTGACATTTTTATTCGTCTTTTCTTGGCAGCAAGTCATGTTGTTGCTTGTGCACTTAGGAAGTCACGTCTTTTGTTACCAATTTTAATACACACATCACTATGTTCTAATTTAAAAAGCAGGCCATTTTTTTGAAGAAAAAATTGCTTTAAAAAGTGCAGTCATTCCAATATACTAACCTTAATGCAGCTGATCATAAATGAAAAATAGATTGAGACATATTGCATTAGCAGCACAGCCTCTGCCTCTCACTGCACAAATAACAGGTTTCATTTTTTATTTTTTTTAAAGAACCCAAGCTGTATTAAAACGAATACTCTAAAAAGTAAGTAATTTAATACAGTGTTTTGGTCATTCCTCAAAAATACATTTTAAAAAGTCTTGGATTTTTACACTAAACTAAGCAGATGAATAATGGGCCATGCTGTACAGCAGCTAGCAATCAGCTTGGGGATTATAGGTTACTGCTTGGCCCTAGCAACCCTAACAGACCTAAGATAGGCACTGTTATGATCCATTATATATTAATATTAGCACTGCACCTTTAATATTTGGAGCTCTAAAGAAACTGATGTCAACCAATGGAGGAGATACAGTGTGTATGAGAAGAGAATTGAACAAGTGCAGCATGGCGGCTAATAGTCATGCAGGGTTATAGGAACTCTTACACTAATGTGCTATCTGTGGTTTGTGTACACGATTGTGAGGACAGGGTACCGAACTATGATGGAAAATAAACTGAGGCCTTTCCAAAAATCTGTGTATTCACTTAAAGACTCTTTCCTACACTGTTACTCTGGCAGAAACCTTACAGCACAGATAGATAATAACAAGTTGAAACAGTTTGTGAAATGCTTTTGGGTTCAAGGCCTTTGAACAGCACAGAAACAGACTTCCCTCTCTAAAGGGAAAAGGAAACTGGTTATTCTTTATGTTGACCAGTTCTATAAAAAAAAAAAAAAAAAAAAAAAAATGTAGAAAAATAATTTGATTAAATTGCCAAGTGTTTCCAGCATCTGTATGTCTTTTCTCATGTTCCAATAGCGATTTGCAGGTAAAGCAATGCAATCACGGATCTATTATAACAAAAAAAAAAAAAAAAAACACATTTTGAATGCATACCCCTTCAATATATGTGCATATATACAGTGCCTTGCAAAAGTATTCAGACCCCTGATCAATTCTCTCATATTACCGAATTACAAATGGTACATTGAAATTTTGTTCTGTTTGATATTTTATTTTAAAACACTGAAACTCAGAATCAATTATTGTAAGGTGACATTGATTTTATGTTGGGAAATGTGTTTAAGAAAAATAAAAAACTGAAATAGCTTGCTTGCATAAGTATTCAACCCCTGTGCTGTGGAAGCTCCCAGTTTGCACCGATGAAAGAAATTGCCCTAACGAGGACACAATTACCTTACCATTGGCCTCCACCTGTGAACCATTAAAGTTGCTGTCACATTTTCTGGATAAAAACCCCACTGTTGAAGGATCATTGGTAAGGCTGTGAATCTGAAGGAAAATGAAGACCAAACAGCATTCTACAGAAGTTAGAGATAAAGTAATACAAATGCATAGATTAGGGAAAGGGTACAAAATAATATCCAAGTGTTTGGATATCCCAGTGAGCACAGTTGGATCAATAATCAGGAAGTGGAAGCTGCATCACACCACCCAGGCACTGCCAAGAAAAGGCCATCCCTCAAAACTCAGCACTCAAACAAGAAGGAGACTTGTGAGAGAAGCCACAGAGAGGCCAACAATCACTTTGAAGGAGCTACAGAGTTCAATGGCTGGGAGTGGAGTAATGGTGCACCAGTCAACCATATCAAGAGCTCTGCATAACACTGGCCTGTATGGGAGGGTGGCAAGAAAGAAGCCATTACTCAAAAAGTACCATCTGAAAGCACGTCTGGAGTTTGCCAGAAAGCATGAGAGTGACCCAGCTGCGATGTAGGAAAAGGTTTTGTGGTCAGATGAGACCAAGATAGAGCTTTTTGGCCAAAACTCAAAGCGCTATGTGTGGTGCAAACCTAACTCTGTCCATGCCTCAAGACACACCATCCTTACAGTGAAGTATGGTGGTGGCAGCATCATGCTGTGGGGATGCTTCTCATCAGCAGGGACTGGGCATCTTGTTACAACTGAAGGAAGAATGGATGGAGCAAAATACAAGAAAATACTGCGAGAATCTGCTTCAGTCTGCTAAAAAACTGAAGCTTGGGAGGAAATTCACCTTTCAGCAGGACAATGATCCCAAGCACAAGGCCAAAGCAACATTGAAGTGGCTCAAGAACAAAAAGGTGAATGTCCTACAGTGGCCCAGTCAAAGTCCTGATCTCAATGCCACTGAGAATCTGTGGCATTATTTGAAAATTGCTGTCCACAAGGGTCGTCCAACCAACCTGAACAACCTGGAGCAAATCTGCCAAGACGAATGGGCCAAAATCACTCCGACACTGTGTGCAAAGCTGGTACATACTTACCCCAAAAGACTCAAAGCTGTTATTGCAGCAAAAGGTGGCTCTACCAAATATTAATGTGGGGGGGTTGAATACTTATGCGAGCAAGATATCAGTTTTTTATTTTTCTTAAACATATTTCCCAACATAAAACCAATGTCACCTTACAATAATTGATTTTGAGTTTAAGTGTTTTATCGAACAGAACGACATTTCAATGTACCATTTGTAATTCAGTAATATGAGAGAATTGGTCAGGGGTCCGAATACTTTTGCATATATTAGTGTGTAAGCAAAGGAAATGGCCTCGGATGAAAAGATGGATTTTCACATTATTGACACAGTTTCTATGGATTGGCAGGGTTATGTTTTTCACTCTAAAGTGACCATCCTATTTGCACCTCCAGCATTACAAGTTCCGGCATCAGCACTTGTGAAGGCAAGTGAGTAGAGCACATTTTCCCATTACCTGTCAAGTGGGTGTGTTGAGAGTTCTTTTGGCCTGCAGTAATAGCAGACTGCTGTAGAACAGGGTAATAAACACCTACTGTGGGATGTAGTGTGAAAAAATCTTATCACCTGTCATTACATGCCACTGATGAATAATTCAGCAAGGCCTGTTGGCGATACCAGAGGTAAAAAAAACATGGAAAAGTAACTGAAAGCAACTTTGTAGGAGTCAACAACTTCTGAGTCACAAAGGATCTGCATCTGAGGAGCATTACACCACCTTCTGAAAAGTAGTATATAGTTGTCCATTTTTAAAACTCATCTGGAACTTCAAACATTTATCAAGTCTGAGCTCAAATGGTTAGGCTAATGCAGTGATTTCTTATCCACCAAAACCATATCCCTAAAACCGAAAAGGCTATTTTAGTTATTGAAAGCACAGTGCACTTTATATAATTGCATGGAGACTGGGCCGGACATACACCATGTAATTACAGTGCTACCCAGTTATAACATGACCCGTTATAGTGTGGAGTCAGTTATGTAACATTTTATACTGTTACATGACTGGTCTACAGACCCTGTGTGTGTGCGTGTGTGTGTAAGCAGGGAGGCAGTAAGCTTGCCTAAGCGAGGATTGATTGACACCCAGGTAGACGGGGACATGAAAGCTCACATCAACGCAGACAGAGCTGACAGTTGAGACAGACAAGCTGCTGTGTGAATGTGCAGGACTGTTTGTTGTTTTCGGTCTGGCCCAGGCTGACAGGGGCCAGGAATAATCGTCCTAATAAAACGTGGATTAGAGTACCTGCAAATTGTGTGTGTCTTGTTCCTTCATTTTCCACGGTACGTTACAATATTAATGCTGCCATTGTAAATTATTTTTGAACAAAAATGCCAATATTTGTTATAAGACAACAAATTAACCGGTCTCCAATTATGGACCCCGACAACCGCGTTATAACAGGTTAGTACTGTATATGGAGTAGCTTATATAAGAACAGTATATAGTTATTACTTCAGGACAGCATAAAGCATTAACAAAGTATATATTTTATGTATACACACACACACTGTATATGTATGTGACAAAGTGGTTTGCAGGGTGCAGATGCAGGAGTAATGTGGTGATCAGTAACAGAGAGACAACAATAATACAGGTGTAATGGTGTTTTATTTATAATCCAAAAGTCACTTGACAACAGTAAATAATAATGAATGGTATTATACAAGGCTGTGTGCTACAGAGTTTAACCCAGGGGTTCAGTCCCAAAACAAACACGGTATTAAATACACACACAATATACAAACAAGGTCACCAGTCCAAAGTGAGTGCTGTAATGCTCGTGGTGCAGATACACTTTCATCGAGGAAACAAGTGCAATGTTGTCCGGGTTTTGTGGTGGTCTGTAACGTGTTAGCCATCTAATAACAATTATATATGACAAAACAAACAACAACACTCACGATGCACAATACAGTTCTCCTTCCAGGTTAGCGTTAACCATAACAAAGGAACAGATCACCTCACTACATCGCCTTATATACCGTCAATCATGACCCCTTACTCAAGGATTGCAACCGCTCCTCCAATCTGCAGCTGCCACATTGTTTCCCTTCTGGGAAAATGATTTAGTGTATTGTAGCTCCACCCCCTTTCTAGGTGGCAGACTTCCGCCTAATCCTGTGAATTAATTATCTGGCCATCCAGTCCAGGGCACTCTGTTGCCTTTACACAGTTCCCTCACAGGTCGAGAGGGAGATTTATCACCAAGAATCATTCGGTCTCTGTCACATATCCCACCACTCAGAGTGGAGCCAAAGGAACACTTGGCTAAATCTACGTTTCCCATTATTCCCCTCTCCCGGGAAAAATAATCCACATTTTGGTGTTCTTTCCCTGCACTGTGAATCATATGATACATGAAGAGCTGCAATGCCAGGTACCACCAAGTTATCTGGGCATTGCTGTCCTTCATTGTGCTTAACCACTTGAGTGGGGTGTGGTCTGTAACAAGATCGAATGAATGTCCCAGCAGGTAATATCATAAGGACTTTGGTGACAATGGATTTCAACCTTCTATTCCCCATTATAAATCCCAAATATTGAGTCTGTTTTGGCAAATGCACATTTTCATAAGTTGGCTGTCAGCCGGGCTACCCTTAGAGACTGAAGGGCGGCTATAACCCCAGCCAAAGGCTCTCGCAAGGTGGAGCTGTAAATAAACAAATAGTCAATATACGCTGCCATGTATTCATAATGTGGGCGTAAGACATGGTCCAGTCTCTGAAAGGCAGCAGGCACACCATGTAGCTGAGACAGAATGGTTATGAAATCGAACAGCCCTTCAGGAGTAGAAAATGTGGTTTTCTCTCTAGAACTCTAGGTTAAGGGGATCTGCCAGTATCCCTTCGTCAGGTCCAGAGTGGAGATAAAGCAAGCCCTACCCAGTCTATCAAGAAGCTTGTTGACCCAAGGCATTGGGTAAGCATCGAACTTGGCAATAGCGTTTACCTTACAGAAATCAACGCAGAGACGGTTGGTGCTGTCCTTTGGCCACTATCACAATTGGACTGCACCATGACACCCAGGGGAGAGATAATGGCATAGTCAACAAGATTAGTTCTACTGGGCAAGTCAGAAAAAACAGCACTGAACTCCTCAATTAACTTAAGCAGCTCTCGTTGCTGATCTGGAAGAAACTGTTCTCCCATCGAAATGTTTTTGTTGCTAGGGGTCTCTAGACAGGGACCTAAATCATCCTCCATTTCACCTGGGGCTATAAATAAGGCCTCCCTTGCCTGCCAGGACATTTCTCATTCATTATGGTGATCGGGCTGCCTAATTTCATATTTCACCTTTCCTATAGCCTGAATCACTTTATGTGGCCCCTGCCATTTAGAACATAGCTCTGATTCTTACGAGGGAAGAAGCAGCATTACTTTGTCTCCTGGTCGAAAGGTTCAAATTCTTGAAATTTGATTGCAATGCTGCTGTTGCCGGTGCTGAGCCAATTAGAGATTGTCCTGGGCCAAACGACCCACCAAATCCAGGCGATCTCCAAGTAGAAGCACATGCTGAACTACCCAATATACAAACATGGTCACCACTCCAACGTGAGTGCTGTAGTGCAAATACAATTTATCGTGAAACAAGTGCAATGTTGTCCGGGTTTTGCGCTAGCGACAGCTGCAGATCATGTTAGCCATCTATTAACAACAGTTTAATTAAAACTGTGAGAAAACAAACAAATACTCACGATACACAATATGGTTCTCCGTCCGGATTAGCCTTAACCATAACAAAGGAACAGATCACCTCACTACGTCCCCTTGTATACCGTCAATCGTGACCTCTTGGTTAACGATTTCAACCACTCTTCCAATCTGAGGCTGCCACCGTACACTAAATCATCATTTCCCTTCCAGGTCAATGATTTAGTGTACCAGGCACTTTATGTCATTCAAGTAGATCGAACAATTACTAACATGAGACAAAACACTACACACATCAAAAACAAGAGCCACACTTAAGCCACTAATATACCTGGTGAGTAAAATATGCAGGTCCATCTTTTGAACAGATTACAGATTAGTCTGGATTTTACAAGGTTCCACTATACACCAAGAGGCATACTGAGAACACTCATCATGAAGGCATGGTTTTATGTACACAGATGGATACTTATTCAAACCACTTTTCAGACTGCTTCTTTTCCATCTTGGTCTGGCTGGAGTATAACTATTCTGTATCAATGTATACATACACTTCAGGGTACCAGACATGTCACATGATTGTGCCTGTTTTGTGTAATTGGGCCAGTCTCCATTTAAATGTGTTAAAACTGAACTTTCCTTCATAAAAGGACCCTGCAAAAAAAAAACACTGAGAACATCAAAATACATTGGCAGTATGGCAGTAACCTGTAATTAAGCTGTACCTGCTGTTTAACAACAGAACTCCCAGATTTTTGCTTATCTGTTCTTATAGAAAATGACACAATGTATTGCTTAATATATACCTGTGGCAAAGTGGTCTATTGTGTACAGTTGCAGAGGTGATACAGTGCAGGAATAAAACAGACAGTGATTGTAATCTGGTATTACACTGCAATCAGGAGACGCAGCACCACTCACACTTACCGATTGAGCTACGATTTCCCACTATAGATCGGGGATTGCAAGCTACACACACTACACCAGATATCTTGGGTCGCGGACTGCGCCTATTTTCATTGCAAAATCGTAAACATCATTCGGGAGAATTGTGGACTCAAGCGAGGAGGCGATCGCTGTTGTCTGTGCATTGTTTTGCACAGAAAAAAAGAAGAAAACGTGGAGAAGATAGATTTGGACGTGCAATTGGCTTAACAGGACTATGGACATTGCTAATTTCATACTGTGCAAATTCCAGCATGAGAACTTATACTTCAGGGCCATAGACTGCATAAGTGTTCAATACTGAGATTAAAAAAAGGTTTATAACATTATAGCAATGTCAATATTTATTTCCTTGACGTCTGTGCTCTGAACCAACGTGCATCCAAAATAATAAAATCTAATCTGTTCAAAAAGCACAGCACTCGCTTATGGTACAAAATATTTATTAGATTAAAAGTGGCATGGGAGATTGGCTGTCAAACAATCTTCATCAGAATACCAACTGTTGCGCTTTTGAACAGACTAGAATAAAACTTGAATAGTAGGCTACTACAAGTTTGTTATGGGTTGACATATGCAACAAAGTAATCTACATTCTCTCTCTCACACACAGACACGCACCCCTTGTCGTATTTTGATTAAATTAGCATGTGAAGGTTAGGCCTTAACATTGTGGATCTTGCAATGGACTGCAAACATTTTCAAAATGTTCTGTACATGTAGTTGTACTGGGAGGGTGCACACTTCCAAGACAATGCATTGTAGGAACTGTTGCTAATATAACTTTTTAAAGAGAACCCAAAATGATTTTATTATGCATTTGTTTGTATGCATGGTTTGGCCTACCTGGAGTGGGGAGTGGTGGAGAGAACCGATGGCAGAAAGGGATCAGAAGGTTCGAATCTGTGTCCGACCTATCAAAGCAAACGGTTTTGAAGCAAAGGGTCGAAGCCTCATCTGAACCGAAATTCCCACGTCATCACGCTTTTTGCTTGTCCTGTCCCATATGCGCAACATCGCACTAGAGATGGGATGACGATACCTGTTCGTTTGGATGACGATGAAAACTGCTGTTGAAACAACGTTCTTACGCATCTCGCATCTCTGTCTTTAATGACAACTATATTATCGTCTGAACCGACGTGCACTGAAAAACAAGTATTAAGGCATTGCTGTGTCACCCTGAAATAAACAAACAAATATATAATGAAAAAAATGTAGTGTAAAACAGTGTAAATGTAATTGGAAAGCTATGGGTTGTGCTTTAAATAGTTTGACAATAGGCGACATTCATTAAAACTTTCTCAAATGTATATGCAGCAGTATCACATATGTTTATAGATTGTTATACTTGGGAGGCATGGGATAGCAATTCAAGGTCAAAGCAAGATGTATATCAAAGCAATAAAAAAAACCTAAACACATTTTCTCACTGACTCATCCATATATCATTGTTAAATTATGATCTTTAACAACGTGTTTTTGTCCCTGTGTTTGCTATGTTCCATGTCTAAACCTGTTTGTTCATTCAGGGAAATTTCGATTTAATATTATTATTACAAATGGATCATATAAAACCATATCCATATACCCTATCAATGTGCATGACAATGAAATACCTACAAGCAAGGGCATGACACTGCCTCCTCAACATAGCTAACTGGTGTACTGTAAAGCATTGATTTAAAGTATCTTTGGACCAGAAAAGCAATGACACTTGAACCATTATCACATGCCAGCGTATTACCTGGGTTCGTTTCAGCTTTGAATGAAGCAAACAAAACGAAGTTACCTTTGTGAAATGCTGCTGACACCTGTGATTGGAAATCTTTTAATAACTTCCCTGGGTACTGACTTCTGGTAGTCAGGGCAGTACCATTGAGAATGTAAAGAGGAGGTAACTGATTTTAATTAAGTATCTCTCTGCTTGTTTAAAACTGTAGTTTTTAATGCACATGCTTGTTAATGTTTATTTAGGTATTTATTGATTTATATTTGATTTTTTGAATATGTTTGTATTTATTTATGATTATAAAATGTTTGGTTTACTTTTCTATAACCAGTTATGTAGTTAGTTCAGTCTAGGGGGGAGGGGTTTGCCTGACTGCACTGTCTATCTATATACACACATTGGCAGTTTGGTTCAGTCTGAGGCTGCCTTCCTTTTGTTTAGACCTGGGGATAGTTTGGAGCCAGTAATGACCTCACTGTTAGAGCTGACTATAGCACCTGCTTTATTTACATTCAAATAAAATTCACCTAGTCATATAATTTGGTTTTGCACCAAACTTCAACTGTTGCTGAGGGTTTTCCTGCACAATAACACCAGCCGCTGGCTGCAATTTCCAACATAGTAATACAAGCATACAATAGGGGTTTGAAAGGGATATCGAGTACCAGTGACTGTAGAAATTGATTGCCATGAGAGCACACACTACCACACACAGTATCTGCTTCGACGTTAACAAGTTATAACACTTATTTACTTACCATGTACCTGAAGTTCTGAAGCAATTTCCCTCATGTTTGTTCCTTCAATGAGCAACCGTGATAGGAAATGTCACTTATGTCAAAGAGACACGGGTGTTCCTGCCACATCTCCACCATCCTTTCCTCAATTTTGACGCTCCACACCTTGCGGGGCACAACCTTTCTCTTCGTCGCTGTTGTTGCTAGTTTGTCCTATTGGCTGCTGGCAACATTCGTCAAGAAATCGGCCCATAGCCCCTCACACATTTCACGTATTGCTTTGTCAGGTGAGTTTTCTGACATGTTAGAAATTGGTTGGGACGTCGTAAGAGCGTCAGAGATCGCAGAAGCTATTAATGGGGCATCGTAGACCCTCTCACAACTTATCGATCATTTTGTCCCAGATTGTGGCAGGACATTGCATTGCGGTGACTCAGACCAGAAGAAGGAAGCACATGTAGGTCAGGTAACTGCAGTTTACAGGCGAGGCGTGTACCGTTTATTAAATAACACAAAATTAAATAAAATATTTAAACAAAAATAAACACTTGTTCACAGAGCGAAAATAAAAGATTTAAACAAAAATAAATCACAAACACAAAATACCCTATAGATCAGGCTGGGCGATCGCCTTCACTGTTCCAGTAGTTTTCTGGTTTCGTTTTTAAATGATCTGATCTGATCTGATCTGATCTGATCTGATCTGATCTGATCCGATCCGATCCGATCTGATCCTCTCTCGAACACCCACCCGGAGTGCTGAGAACTGCAGTTATTTATGCAGATGACCATCTGCCGAGTAGCAACAAATTAATCACTTCATTAATTCGGGAGATGGCCACCTTCTGCACGGGTTTTATAATGTGGATGGGGCTTCCCCTCCACGCTGCAAAACAATAACAAAGCTAAAACACAGCTATGCCATCATAAAATAACAAACAAACAAAACACACGACGGTTCGCTGTCATCTATAAACAAAATAAAACAAAAACAAAAAATTGTGCATTGTAAGCCCGGCATATGCAAAAGTGCTTTTTTTTTAATTTTATAATCCAGGTCTGGTGACCAAAACAATGATTCCCGGCAATACACAGCAATACGTAATGCATGGGGTAAATAATAATGGGTTTGCAGTCCCAAACAATACACAGGTATCTATCCCACAATATACAGTCACCAGTCCTGGGTGCATGCTATAGTGCTCATGGTGGGCTCCAAAACGTGTTAGCCATCTATGAACACACAAGTGACAGATAGACAAGACAAACAAACACCCACGATATTTCACAATAACTGCACGGGTCCTTCTAGGTTATATTTTGTAACCAAAGCGAAGCAACAGATTACGATTCTCTGTCCCCCTTATATGCTGACATACATGACCCTTGGTAAACAAATGCAGCTGCCTTTACAATCTGCGGCTACTACATTGTTTCCCTTCCGGGAAAATACGTTCTTGCAATGGAATCTCGCCTTCTTCCAGACTGATCGACTTCCCGACCCGGGGAAAGAACTGTCAGGCCAGCCCGTCCAAAGAACTCTGCCCTCGCTGCGTAGCGCCCTCACAGGTCAGGAGGGAGATTTACAACCAAGATTCACTGTATTTCTGTCACAATACCAAACAGAATTGATTTCCCCTAAGTGACAGATATGGTTTTCATTGGCTTTTCTATGTTCAGAAGTGCATCCAGGGAAAATGTTCACCATATTTAGATTCATTAATTATCAAGTTCCTGGGTACTCCAGTCACAGTCAAAGTTCCTTTCTAGTAAGCCCTGAAGGTTTAGAACTAATATGGGCTGCAGAGTATTTGGCTGCTATGCACACATTTACATGAATCTCATATTCAAATAATTCTTTGGGACTTACTAAAAATCAGTTAAAACAATCACTGTGTTTTTTTTTTTTTAATTAGGCATCCTCACATAGGAAAAGCCTGTTAGTTACAAAACAGAACCAACAGAACATGAGGTTGCATCATTTTGGCCATAGAGTACATGTTACAGGTCATCGCTATCGCTGTCGAGTCCAGTGGCAGATTCATTTTTCTGAATATATCAGTCAAGAAAGACAGAGTCAGTGTTGTTGCTTTCACTTAGGTTCTGAAGAGCGAGTAACAACACAGATCTATATCTGTCTCTCGCCAAGAGGCTGCTTCCTAAACTATAGGACTTTAGTTTACACAAAAAAAAAAGCATTTTCCAGATGTTACACAGAATTAAACAGGTAAGTATTTTTACTTAAATCTTGTGGGTGAAACATATACAAATAACATACAAGTCATTTTATCAATTCAGTTGCTCTAGTATCTACATTTAGAGAAAAAATAGAGGTAGCACACTGTGATTGTTGTGCTATTACTACAGGGGGAAAAAATCCCTTGACCCTGTCCTTTTTTATTTTCACAACAGAATTTTCAAGTGCCAGTGGAGGTAATTTTATGGTAATAAACTTGTTTTGGTTTTTTTTTTTTTTATCCCCAAGGATCGTTAAATGTAATTATTTGTTAATTGTTTCTAGAACACTATATGGAAGCCCTGAACCGCTCTGTGAAAAGAAAAAAATGAAGGAGATTATTAAAATATGTATGATTCTTAATTTGAAATCAATAATTTTCAAAGAAAAGCTATAAGTAACTACTATAATTACTATAAGAGAAATATTTTGTATTAAAATATTTTTTTTAACAGCGAGGGTCAATGCTATGATCTTAGGGACTAGAAACCTAAGGGTTAAGTGATTGAGTTAGAGCTCAGCTCATTGTCAGATTTCAATTATTTATCCACCACAGTCTGAAAGCATGCATATCAACTTGTGTATTGCATTTATACTTTATATAATATTAACTTCTTGTGATATTACTAGCAATGTACTTTTGACAGTCATAGGGAAGCACTGATATAGCTCCGGTTTTGTTTATTTATTTAAATTTATTCGTTGCCGATTATTTATTTATTATTGTATTTTTATTTTGTTATTTTCTCCCAATTTGAAATGGCCAATTATTATTTAGGTTCATCTCACCACTACCACCCCTGCGCTGACTCAGGATCGGCGAAGACGAACACACGCTCTCCTCTGACTTTGTTGTATTCACAATTCATTTTCAACTTGAACCCCAATTTTAAATGGCTTGAAGTTTAAAGTGAAGTAAGCAGGGATAATTAGATAACCACTGTAATCAGGACCTCTTTTGAGTGTCAGCCTTTCTGTTACTCCTCTATTAGATACTTTTACATTAGGAAAGGGAAACAGAAGAACAATAAAGACAAGTATTCCTGAACACAGCCTTCGTAAAACTGTAAGAAAAAGTAGGGTACACTTACACGTATTATTTTCAATGTTAAGGTGCTGCAAGGAAAAAAAAGTGTTCCTGTTTTCTTGGCAGTGTCACCATATTAATTAGCTCTTTTTCCTGCTGTTGCATTAGGAGGACTTTAAAACAAACATAAGTAAATACAAATGTTAATACAGTCCATATAAACAAAGGGATCAGGCATTCAGATGACAAAACTGAAAGTCTTTGATACCACAGTTGTTAAACAATATTTGTCATTTTCACAGCCCTGACATTTTCCTGCCAATGTGTACAGCGGCTACTTGTTGTTGCTGAGATGCATCTAAATACCTCTCAAACAGTATGTAATAATCACTTATTATGTGTAATGGCCATTGTGATAATACTCTTTAATTGGGTGTAGTGGTCCTGCTGAGTGCTTATTACCTGTCTTCAGTGGGAGAAGTTAGATGTAGCGGTCAAAAGGTCAGCAGATTGTTCATGTTAACTAAGTGGAGCTAGTGGATATTTTTTAACCCTTTAAAAAGGTAGGTTTATATAGAAAACTGACAATACTAAAAATGATAAATTACTGTATAGGACTGCAAGCCCTAAGAAACTGTAGTCTTATTCAGGGGAAATATTGTGTTAAATAGCTGTCCCAAGTAAGCGGTCTCCTACAGTGATTGTAGCTAAGCATCAGATTCAATCATTTCTGAAATTCCTTACATGTTTTGTACTCACATTAGCTACATAGGGCTCAAACGTGTCATTTTCAAATATATATTTTCATCTTAAAACAAGGTAACCAATGGCGTTAACAGTCTATGCCTTATTTACAGGATATCTGTTATATTTGCATTTCCTGGATCATTTCGCCTTCGTGTATTCTGGGTCAAAGCATGTCCCTGGTTGAAAGTATGGCAGTAAGGGAAGCATCTGGTTGGTTAATGATAGGAAAGAAGCCGTTGATGGGGTGGGGGCAATCCTGCAAGTGAAATTACCAAGCAAATGCAACACTAACTTAAAAAACATGGCTTGAAAAAACAGTATTTCTTTACTTGAGAGTAGTACCATTTATCATGTTTTAAAATAAAAAAATACATGTTTACAAATGAAAATGCATAAAGGTAAGAGTCTTGAAATTCTTTTGCTAGCTACAATGTCTTTAAATAACTGCATGTTATTTAGCATCATCAAATCAGTATCTTAAAGTCCTGCTAGTCTTACAAATCCTACAGGGTCTTGCTCTGACAAGGTAATAGAATACAACTTGGATCAATATAATTAGGTATGACAGAATGTGACAGTCAGTGACACAGGCACATTTAAGTGTCTGCAGCATGCTGTTGGGCCTACCTGCCCTCAGAATAGTAAAATTTGTTTAGCAGAGTAGCATGTAGAGCCATACTCGCTGCACAGGGTTTATATTATTTGAATAATCACCTAGGGCACCTGCTAATGACATTAAAATATATTACATTGCTGCATAAGCCAATCTGACATAAACAATAACAAATAAATATTACCCATATAGCTCCATAAAGTGGGTTACCAGCACCATCAAAACCATCATGATTAGTCAGAACCATTAGCATTATTCGTACCAAGCCTGCTACAAATCAGTAAGCTTGGGTTTGTTAGTTATTGAGAACTGTCAACTGACTTTCCCAAAATATCATTGGTTGATGTTGCAGAAATTGGATTATTGCACCTGACTTATTGTAACTTGCCCAGGATCAAGTACTTTAGAAATGGTGTCTAATGCAATGACATTTCACACCCATATAGGAGTCGCTGGCAAATTATGCCCCCTATGTAGACTATGTTCTCCTCTGAATTTCCTCTAGTGGTGTCTGTGAACTTCTTTTTGCTTCAAAAGGGTATATTCTGTATATTATGTTAAATAAACTGGTGAACCATGTTTAAATATTAAACTCAACAACAGCTGTTCCATTGCTTCACTCAAAACAGTTACTTATCACACAGGTTGCACATGACTGAAGGAAGATAAAGATCATGCATTAAAAAGAAAAATGTTATCTAAAAAATAATTCAAATAATAATATGATAGTAGGGAATATTGTAATCAGAGTTGAGGGTAACGCACCACTTAAGTAGCGCATTACTGTGATAATATTACTTTTGTCAATAACAAGGTAATATAATGCGTTCAATTTTTAATGGGAGTTTCAGGATGTGAGTGGTGTGGCAATGATACAATGTTCACAAATAGAGGGCATTTACAAGGGTTATTTACAGCTATCCCTCTACCAACAATGGTATCAGGGATCCAACAGTGGGCTTGAGGTCCCACATAGAAAGTTCACCAACAATAATAACCACTTCTCCCAATCCAAGGTGCACGCACGGGAAGTGCAGGTGCTCTGTGGTGTTGTGGCAGTTTGCATCGAGGTGGTAGTGCAGATGCTCCGGGGATTTGTATTGGCTCCATAGCTTCAGCTCCCAATCAGTAGTCGCATGTCAAAAATACAATACAATAGCACTCCAATTGACGTATAACTATAAAATATGCATCTACAAAATATGTGCATATCAATTACATTAAGAAATGTATCTAACACAATGTTTTACATACACATCAGTTTTTTTTTCAATTAACGCTCACTATTCTCTTATAAAAAGCCTTTATGTAACTTCAGTTGCTATTTTATTTTCTCTCCCTATAACTTGTAAGCACTGTTATACTTAGTTGCATGTATGTATTTATGTATGAATGTATGTATGTAATGATTACAATTTGCTATTTGCTATGTCCAATAAATTATTAAAAAACAGTTTGACACATTCCATAAATGAATTACCAGACATACAGTTAAACAGTAAACAACAGTCACAACAACTGTTTTGCAGGACAAGACAAGAGAAAGAAACGTAACATGTAATATGTAACGAGTAATATAATGAGCTACTTTTTTATTAAGCAAAATGAAAGTAGGTTATATTACTTTTTCCTGAAGAAACAAGTAACAAGTTACTTTTTTCAGTAAGGTGCCTAGCACTGATTGCAGTGATTTTTTTAAAAAATTTAGTCAGTGCTAATGAATTTTACCCCAGTTTTCTTGCCAACTTGGAATGCCAAATTATTATTTTTATCCTGGCTCACCGCTGCAACTCTTGCACTGACACACATGTCCTCTGAAATGTGTCCTCTGAAACACGTCCCGCCAAGTTACCAGACCAATAGTGCTGGAGGACAACACAGATCGGAGTGGTTTCTACAGCAGACCTGTGCTGGTGAGCAGTGAACTGCAGTTTACTCTGCTGACCTGAGCCCTCCCCACCCAGGTGGTGCTCTTCTAATTGTGCACTGCCCCCCTGGGAACTCCCGGCCACAATGGCATAACCTGGACTCAAACCAGCGATCTCCAGGCTGTAGGGCACATCCTGCACTCCATGGGGAGCACCTTTACTGGATGCGCCACTCGGGAGCCCCTCATTAATTGTAAGGATTTATAAAGTTGTGGATCTTAAAGCCTGCTACTGTTTACATAATACAATTAAAATAAAGTGAAAAGGGGTCTGTGAAAAATCAGGTTTTTTATATTTTAGGTCGGCAGCATTAAGATGTTCAGATCATTAAAAAAGGCCACAGTATGTCATACATATTACTGATCATATATTTATTTGTTATTACTAATGCTAATAAAAGTACATTTTAGAATCTGACTCAATTGGTCTTGTGACAAAAGCAAGGAACTATTATTGCTTGCTGTGTCCTGAAAGTAAAAGGATTCCGATTTTGCTGTTCCATCATTTTGTCGATCACAGAACCAGTGCCATAGTCAATGCAGTAAATCAAAATAGGGTTTTATCTTCAATTGACAATTCAGCAGCATGAGTTATAATCAAATTTCTGTCCTCAGCACAGCATGGGTTCTAGATTGCTCATGGATTGATCTGTCATACGTTGAATGGAACTCCTTTGTGTTCTAAACGCATGTTAGCTGCATTACCATACTGTAGCAGTGACCTAGAAATTCTCTGCATCCACACTGGTTTGAAATTTGACCATTTGAAACGCAGCACTTCTCTTTTTCGTTTGTTCACTAGCTCCTTATGCCATGATCAGTTTTTTTTTTTGCTTTTTGACATTTTGATATACTTTACTGCGTCAAACAACTTCAAGTTCATAGAAGAAAACAAATGATTCAGCGACTTTATCATCATGATTATTAATACTTGTAATCTAGAAAAAAAATCTTCGCTAGCAGAATAAGGTACAGAATGATGTATTATAAAAACATTCTAAACATAAATAATGACTGCAGCTATAAATAGTGCATATTGCTAATTAGTTGTCTTAATAGCTAAGCATACACAGAAAAAAGCAGAGCTAGCTGCTTTATATTCTTCCAGCGCTATAGTAATAATAATAATAAAAGATTATATTCTATTTAGTTAAACATTATTAACTTTAATGTTGTTTGTCTGTAATAGCAACATGTAAATCTCTGAATATGTCTTAATTTGTCTAATGAAAAGCCCTTGTTATACATTTTTAATTCTCCCTTTTATAAAACATCAGATGACCATTTTTTTTTTTTTTTTTATTTCAGACTACTGTCTATAACGTATGGTTCATGGAACAGGAGCAAAAGCTGTGTAGAATAAGCAACGGGACCTGAAATAGTAATTATGTGCTTGTGACTTTAGGAAGATGACATGCTTTCCCGGGAGGTGAGACCGAACTTATGGGCCTCCAAGGCTAGGACGCATGTGTTTCTTCCCCCAAGTGGAAAATGAAGTAAAGGATAGTGAACACATTTAAGAAGACTAGAAGGAATGGAAGGAATGCCTACACTTAGAGTGATAGAGAGATTGTTAGGGTTATTAGTTGTAGTCAAAAGTTTACATACCCAAATGAAAATTTATCATTTCTAGATTTTTTTTAAATTATAGGAATTTTTTTTTGTAGCAAAAGTGTTGCTTTTGTGGTTGAGGAAAAAATTTAAAAAGAAATTAAAAAATTTAAAAATGCTGAAATAAATAATTGCAGACATCTATTTCTTGTACATTTTTTCCTCACCCACAAAAGCAAAACCTTTGCTACAAAAGATTTGTCCTAAAATGCCTTGTTTACGAGAAATTTCTAGAATTTATAAATTTCCATTGAGTATGTAAACTTTTGACTACAACACATTGATTCAAACACACGATCCTATGAGAAAGATATGTAAAACATATTGAAACATTTGGGCAGCTGGGTCTTTGAGCTAATATATATATATATATATATATATATATATATATATATATATATATATATATATATATATATATAGACACACACACACACACACACACACACACACACGCAAAGTGTTTCGCAATGACTATGAAGTGACCTTCCCTCCTCTCCCCCTGCAGCACAATTGAATCAGTCAAAAACTTTTTATTTTTCAACTAAACATATTCTAGCGTTATTTTAAGATGACTGTGAACATGACATTAATCAATCAGGTAATAGTATATCTAAGCATATTAATAAATCAGTTGTCTAACAATAACTCAATTCAGTTAATATTGAGACATGTAATAGGCAAATTTCTCACAAAGCTATTAAAAGTATTAGTCATAGACATGAAGGCATCAATTGGATTTTTAAACTAATGTTATCAAGTACAGAAGCTAGTATGAAAACGTTTCTATTAAAAAAAAAACACATGTGCCTGTCAAAACCTAGCCCACTGTACAAATACATTTGTTACAACTCATAAGCAAAAACAAAATTCTAAGAAGAAACTTAACAAACTAATATCCCAAAAGAATGTATTTTTTAAAATACTGAATTTTGACCGTCCATTAGTAATATTCAAAGTTGATGGAATTCTGTGAGATATTCCAACACGTTCAGCTCGTTCGAGTTGGAACTGTGGCAAAGTGGTTTGCAGTGTGCAGGTATAGAGGTGATGTGATTAGCCATCTAATAATAACAAACAAGTATTCGTTAGACTGCTGCCACCTGCCAGTAAAAAATAAAACTGCATACTCTTTTTCAATAAAGTTTTCTTATTTTTTTCATTGAAACATAACCACCTGCACACTAATCTCACAGGAGTGACACATTTGGACTCGCATGCGCTCCACGTGGAAATCACAACATAAGCAGCTGGGTGGTTAATGATATGCAGGGTAGATTGATTATTGTAGAAGAATAAAGTTGATTTTTTCCACCACAGTGGGCCCCAAAGATAGGCTGCAACGACGATAGGGAATAATTTGAGGAGGGCTGCTGATATATTCTGAGGGGGAAGAAATTGGATTTCTGGTAGCCAAGCACTGGAGAACCATTGAGATTCTGAGAGCAAGGAGACGCGATATGAAGGTCCTGCCTTGAGGAATGATGCGAGTGGTGAAATTAAAATGTCCCAGGAGTGAAAGGCGGTCCTGTCTTGAAATAGCGTGGTTGATTTGGAAGGATAGAATGAGTGAATACGTTCTAGCTTGTCAGGGGGGTAGACAGGCTTTAAAATTGTCCAAGGTTATTTGAAGGAATTTGAGGGCATGGACTGGACCGATGCTTTTTCCTCTGAAAGGGTGACCTGAGTTTTGTGAGTGCTTCTGCTGGGGGTCTGAGGAAGGAGAGATAAGGAAAAAGTCATCCAGTAAGTGCAGCAGGTAATGGGCGTGGTGAATGTGAGTAGAGTCCAGCACAGGCCGCTGCCAACAGACACCGAAGAGATGATGGAGAGAATGGAGTATAGGCATGACTTTGAAAATATCGGAAATGTCTGCTTTGGCTAACCAGGATCTATGTCTAGATGATGTATAGGGTCCACCTAATGTTAAATATTCCGTCGGCGACCTGGCCCTTTAAATCTTTTTACTCAGGCACTATGAGAGACAGCCTGCTGGCAATACACCATTGGAAAGAGGAGAATCAGGCTTTAAAACAAGGTCATATTTGTGTGTCTTTCTGTGGTTTTTGTTATCTATATTGATCAGGGTGAGTCTCAGACTATTAACTTTTTTATGGAAGCCTAGTATGTTCACATTCATTTCATGTATGACACGTACCTGTAACCTTTATAGTTAAGGAGTTACAGGCACAAATCTAACACCAGTAAAAACAGGCAAAAATAGCTCGGACCCTAAAGGGTTTTAATAGTGAATATTGTATAGTAAAGAGAAAACTGGTCCAAAGGAATGAGTGAATTGATGCTGCTGATGGAAGAACTGTGAGGAGCAGAGAGGTCAGCTTCTTGCCTGATAATTTTGCATCTGATGGAAGAACCACGAGGGGCAGAGAGGTCAGCTTCTTGCCTGAGATTATTCTAGTGGCAACATTGATATGACTGAGGGAGGGGCAGGAAAGGTGCCCACTATAAAGGCTTTTGACATCTTGATGAGTCGATGACAACATAGGGAGGATGATGGAATGTTTTAATCCTGGGGAAATCCATTGGAAAGCCCGGAAATAAGATAAGAAACTTGCAGCCTTGGATAATATGGGGTGCGGATGGAGGTAGGAGCAAAGATGTGAAGAGGAGGGCTGATTGTCATTAAGAGAAAAGTGGGCAGATGGGAATGGCCGTTGCCACAGAGACTGCACATGTGAAGAAATCGACATAGTTTGGTTAAATAGAATGAGCGGTCAGAGACTGAGGAAACAGAAGCATTGAGGTTGAATTAGATGTTTACCCCTTTGAAGGCCGAGTCCGAATATTTCGGGACCCGGAAATAATTACCTCAGAGCCGAGCCCAAGTATTTCAGGGCCTGCCCATTCACAGCAGTGACTGGCTGAGTCTTCAAATGCATCATTCAAAATGGTGCTGATATGTGTACTGATAGGCTTAAAATAGTCACATGACATGACAGGAAGGTTAAATGAACTCTGAATGAGGCCCCTGGTAAGTTTATAGTTATTGTAGAAGTGTAAATAGAGAGTTAGTTTTGTGAGTTGTAAAGTACATTTTTGTAAAAAAAAAAAAAAAAAAAAAAAAGAATTTGGCAAGCGATAACGCCAAAATAAATGCACAGGCAGCACTAGAGTTTTTTTGGAGGATGAAGTGACTTTAACTACTCAGGTGGTGGTGAAGATCTTGATTTGGAGGAGGAACAGATTGTGGATCCTACTTTTACTGTATATACCAGTGAAGAAGAAAACAGCGACACTGAAGGTAAGACGATTCATGATTTTACTTTTGTACTGCTCTTTTATTTATGTTCTTGCTCACCTATTGCCTTCTAATATGCCATTACATATATTGTATTAGTATATTTATGAAATATTATCATTTGCAGATTTCCTTGCAAGTTTAATCATTTATTGTGTTTATATATAAACTGCCTGTCAGACTGATCACTTATCAATAATTATTGAGGGAGATAATTTACTGTATAAAGCAACGTTCTGAACAAGTCAGTGTTTTTTTTGTTTTTTTTGGTCAGTCATTTTATGTCTGCATAGGTTTGTATTTGCATTTATCATCTGGAGGGTGAATGACAACCAGATTTTAACAACGTTAGTAGTGTTTGCACAACTGAAATTTTAGGTATGGCTGCTATTTATTAGTCCAGTTATAATGTTTGAACAATAGACATTTTTTTTTCATGATTACATGATAACTTAGTTGTAGTTTGTTGCCATTTTCTTTACTTAGATGCAAATAACATTACCCTTATAAAAGCTGAACATAAATTTGCACAGTAATTTTAGTTTATCGCCCCTTTCCCATGATTATACTATGCATTTACAATGCTTTATTTTTTGCCGATCGGCAATGTGGCTTTAACATGCTTCTCTGTTTACTGTGCTTGCCTTTGCTTTAGCATGATTCCCTGTGCTTTTACTAATGCTTCACCACACTTTTTCATACACCAAAGAAGAGGAATGTTAATCTTTCAAGTTTCTACATGTATGGACATTTAAAAGTGTAAGCGTAGTAAATGGGCGAGTCAAGAAGGTGAGTGAAGATGAAATACCAGTACATACCTTGCAGGAACATTTCACTTTGCGCTGCATCATGTTTTGAAAAACAGCACACAACTTAACTCATTTTTGGCCTATTTATTTATTTGTTTGTTTATTTATTTATTTATTTATTTACAGTCATGGTCAAACATTGACTGAAATGTTTGCATTGTTATTGGGAAACTTAAAAAGCAAAAGTTTTGAACCTTTTTATGCCAATCTGTAGCTTTGTACATTTGACTATGTTCTGAATTCTGTAAACAGTTTGAAAATAATATTCTTCATGGTCTAAGCTTTTGACTTATATATTCGGTTTTATGGTAATTTGAACTAATTATTACTCTAAAAACAAGTGTAGTGCATTTTCTTTCAGAATTCCAAAAATGAATTTGGCTCAGATTCCAGCTAGAAGTCTAAACCTGGCTCTTCATGTGGAGTGCTACTGTATCTCTTGTCTGGACATTCCTTTATTTGTAGGACCATGTTTTGGAACCGAAAACTCTGAAATGGGGGTGTAGGATAATACATTGTCATTGGGGAAACTTTAAAACTTTTTTTTTCTGCCAATCAGTACCGTTTTACATTTTACCATGTTCTGAATTCTGTAAATAGTTTAAAAATAATATTCTTCATGTTTTAAGCTTTTAAATGATATATGGTTTGGTGGTAATTTAATAAAATTAAAATTCATTATTACTCTAAAAACAAGTGTAGTGCATTTTCTTTCAGAATAAAAAAAAAGAAAAAAGAAAAAGAAATATGGCCCAAAATTCCAGAATAGCAGCCTAAACCCGGCCTGGAAAGGGTTAATGTAGGTTCAACCCTTATGTAGGGAGGCTTAATTGATAGATTGGCTGAATGAAACTAGGGAGGAGCCCTGGCTCCTGCCCCCCAAACCACACTGAAGGTTACAAAAAATAAGAGAGACTATGGAATTGAATTGGTTTTTATAAGTTTTTGTAAGAGAGAATTCACCTTGATTGCATCAACCATTTATTTTTAAATGTAATCCCAGAATGACCAAGAATGAACTGATGATGTAATTCAGGTTGATTCCACACAGCTGTAAAAGGATGTAAATTCTGTTGTTTTTAGATCAACCTCTGTTTAGCTCAATCGAATAGACTGTGTCTGGAAAATAGAACATTTAAAAAGGTCCAATTTATGCCCTTAAAGTACATAGATTACATTTACATTTCTGACACATGACTGCCTTAATCCAAGCATTAGTAATACAATTATAAGAAAAAAGTTGGCAGGCTCTTCTATTTCTTTTTTTGTAACAAAAGACGTGGTTTCTTTATATGTCTGTACACTAGCATTTGGCTATGTATCTGTACATTAGAAATGGTGGGGTGTTCATATCTGATTGTATAAAATGAGTTTAGCTGAAGGTGCAAACCCAGCACATTTGTCGTTCTCTCCTATAAATTACTTTAAAGCTTGTCCAATCACATATATAATTTTGGATTTTTCAATTTCAACTCTCTGCTGTGTCAGCAGAGCCTCTGCCGTTATGTCTAACACGTTTAGCTTAAAATGAAAGGGATGGCATTTCATTACCTTGAAGATAATATTTTTGAATATGTTTGCTGTGTGGCAGTACTTGTCATCATTCTGCTATTTCATATTGACAGAATGGAAGGTTTATTAAGGTTTCCATATATTTCATTAAGATGTGTGATGTTTTTATATTTATTCAGCATTTATTGTAAACATGCCTAACTAATAACAGATCATCTTTCATGCCAGTTTAAAAAATAAAAAAATCTATAAGAAAACAAAACTTTCAGTTCTAGGTCAGCATATGCCATTATAATAAATTATAGATTAAACACATTACATTATTTACTCAAAATGCAGTATAAGCCTTGAACTGGGACCTTGTGATTCCCAGTACAGGCATATTGTCCATTAACCTGAAAGTAGAGTCCCTGTCAACTGTATTAACAGAGATGCAGATATACTCAACCTCACCACCATACAGCTCTAATATACTCAACCTCACCAACATACAGAGTTCTGATATACTCAATTCAATTAAATTTCATTTTTATATAGAGCCTTCTGCAACAGGTCGTCACAAAGCACTTTACAAAGGCAAAACCAATATACAGTGGGTTGCAAAAGTATTGACCCCCCTTGGAATTTTTCCTATTTTGTTGCCTTACAATTTTTATTTGGATTTCATGTAATGGACATACACAAAATAGTCCAAATTGGTGAAGTGAAATGAAAAAAATAACTTGTTTAAAAAAATTCTAAAAAATAAATAACGGAAAAGTGGTGCGTGCATATGTATTCACCCCCTTTGTTATTAAGCCTCTAAATAAGATCTGGTGCAACCAATTACCTTCAGAAGTCACATAATTAGTTAAATACAGTCCACCTGTATGCAATCTAAGTGTCACATGATCTGTCACATGATCTTAGTATATATACACCTGTTCTGAAAGGCTCCAGAGTCTGCAACACCACTAAGCAAGGGGCACCACCAAGCAAGCGGCACCATGAAGACCAAGGAGCTCTCCAAACAGGTCAGGGACAAAGTTGTGGAGAAGTACAGATCAGGGTTGGGTTATAAAAAAATATCCAATACTTTGAACATCCCACGGAGCACCATTAAAGCCATTATTAAAAAATGGAAAGAATATGGCACCACAACAAACCTGGCAAGAGAGAGCCGCCCACCAAAACTCACGGACCAGGCAAGGAGGGCATTAATCAGAGAGGCAACAAAGAGACCAAAGATAACCCTGAAGGAGCTGCAAAGCTCCACAGCGGAGACTGGAGTATCTATCCATAGGACCACTTTAACCCGTATACTCCACAGAACTGGGCTTTACGGAAGAGTGGCCAGAAAAAAGCAATTGCAAAAGAAAAAAATAAGCAAACACGTTTGGTGTTCGCCAAAAGGCATGTGGGAGACTCCCCAAACATATGGAAGAAGGTACTCTGGTCAGATGAGACTAAAATTGAGCTTTTTGGCCATCAAGGAAAACACTATATCTGGTGCAAACTCAACACCTCTCATCACCCCGAGAACACCATCCCCACAGTGAAGCATGGTGGTGGCAGCATCATGCTGTGGGGATGTTTTTCATCGGCAGGGACTGGGAAACTGGTCAGAATTAAATGAATGATGGATGGTGCTGAATACAGGGAAATTCTTGAGGGAAACCTCTTTCAATCTTCCAGAGATTTGTGACTGGGACGGAGGTTCACCTTCCAGCAGGACAATGACCCTAAGAATACTGCTAAAGCAACAGTCGAGTGGTTTAAGGGGAAACATTTAAATGTCTTGGAATGGCCTAGTCAAAGCCCAGACCTCAATCCAATTGCAAATCTGTGGTATGACTTAAAGATTGCTGTACACCAGCGGAACCCATCCAACTTGAAGGAGCTGGAGCAGTTTTGCCCTGAAGAATGGGCAAAAATCCCAGTGGCTAGATGTGACAAGCTTATAGATACATACCCCAAGAGACTTGCAGCTGTAATTGCTGCAAAAGGTGGCTCTACAAAGTATTGACTTTGGGGGGTGAATACTTATGCACGCTCAAGTTTTCAGTTTTTTTGTCTTATTTCTTATTTGTTTCGCAATAACAAATATTTTGCATCTTCAAAGTGGTAGGCATGTTGTGTAAATCAAATGATACAAACCCCCCAAAAATCCATTTTAATTCCAGGTTGTAAGGCAACAAAATAGGAAAAATGCGAAGGGGGGTCAACACTTTTGCAAGCCACTGTATATATTACTGAACAGTAAACATTAAAAAAGAACAGAATAAGAACAAAACAGAATATATAAACTGTATTATACAAATATGATTTTAATCTAGATGTGACAGGATCTTGCTTGTGTCACTTGTGTGGGTAGCTGCTGTTCAAGCATACAGAGAGACAACTGGGGTGAAGTTGAAAACGCTGGCACAGACGCACAGGTTTTATTAACAAACAGAAAATGTAAATAAAGTTGGTCATGTGACGTTACCAGCGATGGTAACGCAGAGAGGACTAATACAGCAAGCTGCATAAAAAGTGCAAAATAAAACACAATACACCAAACACAATGCTTTTATACTGACGCTCCGCTGAGACACGCCCACCCGCCTGCTGGAACAGCTTATTGCCTTCAGCTGCTGCTCCACGCAGATGGTTACTCGTCCCCGGTGGAGCGCCACAGCAGCTAAACAATTAAATCAATATATTAACAATTAACCCCAAAACATACAATTAAACTACATATTTCCCCCTGTGCAGGGCTTATGCACTGCCACATATCCTTCCACTCAGAATGAAACCCATAGGGGTCCATTTGACAAAACAAAAATCATAAGGGTGGACGGGAGAGAACATTGGAGCCAGGCGCAACCTCCGTACCATGCTACCAGACACCAGGCTCCAATGTTAGCTCCACACAATTATCCATAATATCAACATCGCTATAACAATAAATATGCACACACATACAACCATTACCCACATTATTAACACTAATTTACCATTATCATTTCCCATCACCATCATTCATACAATACATCATTTAACATTAATCTATTAACATAAAACAATACTTAACTAATAATTTACAACAAAACACCAACAGTTATTAAGCCCCTGGGCTTCAATAAGGGGGCGTCCATTCAACCCCACTTACCCCCTAAACCCAGTGTCCCTTCACAGGGCTCCTCTCCGGAAGATTACCCCGCCTCCTTCTGAGACAATCCCCCACAAACGACAGGCTCCTTTGCTGACACTCGGCAGGCAGTTCCTCCCGCTGGCTTCCGGGCAGGCAGTCTCTCCTCCTCCCTCGCCAGCTTCCAGGACCGGAACTCCTCCTTCTGCAGCTCTTGGGGACGGACTCTCCTCGGTCTCTCTGGCGTTCAGGATCTCTTGGCTCATCGCAGTGCCTTTAAGGACAGTGACTCCATCCATCTCCTTCAGCAGCCCCTCAGGGTTACCTGCGGTCTGCCCTTGTCCCCACAAAAAATTTCAGGGGTTTGCTCCTCCTGTCTCTCTGTAGCCATCTAGCCTTGCTTCGGCAGGATGCAGTGGAATCCACTTCCGACACCATATGTGACAGGGTCTTGCTCGTGTCACGTGTGTGGGTAGCCGCTGTTCAACGGCGGCACAGGCGCACAATTTTTATTAACAAACAGAAAACGAAAGTAAATAAAGTTGGTCATGGTACGTAACCAGCGATGGTAACGCACAGAGGACTAATACAGCAAACTGTACAAAAAGTGCAAAATAAAACACAGCCAACAAACTGTAAATCAAAGATGCCGTGAAAACGGCAGGCCTTGCAGCAGCCCCGATCACAGCGATCGCCATGCTTTTATACTGACGCTCCGCTGATTGCTTTCAGCTGCTGCTCCACGCAGACAGGTACTCGTCCCTGGCGGAGCACCACAGCAGCTAAACAATTAATTAAATCAATATATTAACAATTAACCGAAAAACATACAATTTAAACTACATATTTTCCCATGTGCAGGGCTTATGCCCTGCCACAGTAGATTGAAAAAATAATAATAAAATAAATAATAAACAATGGGAACAATATGGGGGCACGGGTGTATCAGCTCATCTGGATGAAAATGCCAGGCTATAGAAATGGGTTTTTAGTCTAGACTTGAAGGCATTGACTAAAGGAGTCAATGCCTTTTTTTTTTTCTTCTGAATAATAGATACAGGCAGTAGGCCAGCATCCAGTGACCGGAGCGGGCAATTGGGGACATAGGGTTCCAAAAGAACTTTAAGGTATGGAGGTGAGAGGTATTTAAATTATATAAGGTAGCAGCAACACCTTAAAATATATTCTAAAACTAACCGGTAGCCAATGCAAAGATGCCAGCCCCAGGGTGATATGCTCTCGCCTCTTGACCTGAGTTAAAGTTCTAGCTGCAGCATTTTGTACAAGTTGAAGGCAAGAAATAATGTTGTGGTTAGTCCCAATGAAAAGACCATCGCAATTGTCAATCCTAGAGGATATAAAAGCATGCATTAATCTCTTTGAATCCTGCCTGGAAAGAATACCTCTCAGTCTTGCAATTTTTCTTAAATGAAAAAATGACATTTTTATGATATTTTTAATGTGTGCTTCGAAAGTAAGTTCTGTATCAAATATAATATCTAGGTTTTTTACTTCTGCCCTAAAATCTGTAAAGAGTCCATCAGATAAAACATCAATCAAATGTGTATATTCATGTTTTCTCTGAGGCCCCAGCATCGTCACTTCTGTTTTGTCCAAATGTAACATTAAAAAGTTATTAAACATCCAGTTCTTAATGTCAGCAAGACAGCTATTCAAAATGTTATCAGCAGATACATGGTCCTGTTTGAAGGACAAGTAAAGCTGAGTATCATCAGCATAACAGTGGAAACTAACTCCATGTTTATGAATAATGTCACCCAAGGGTAATATATAAAGTGAAAATAAAATTGGGCCAAGAACTGAACAGAGATTTGATATACTCAACATCACCACCTGTGACAGGACAGCATCACTGGCAAGCTGTTTCAACCAGAAAGGGAGACTCAGACACACAGAAACTGCAGGTTTAAATGCGCTAATGCACACTTTAATAATAAATACAAATGACAAACAAAACACTGGAACAAAATAAAAGGCACAGTGGACAAAATAAACAGGTGTAATGACACACAGAAAGTGTAAACAAACAGATGGGACATCACGGAACGATGTATACACCTGTGGCTGGAGCCTTAATTAATCATTCTCCATGCCACACTGCCACACCACCATACAGAGATCCGATATACTCAACCTCACCACCGTACAGAGATCTGATATACTCAACATTACCACCATACAGAGATCTGATATACTCAACACCACCACCATCTTCCAGTAGAGGGACCTCATCAAAACAAGGCCCACTGTCCAAGTGCCAGCAAGAGTTCAGATCAAGTACTTTCCTTTTCTGCCAGGAAAATCTGATAAATAGCAGGTTAGTTTCTTGAAAACCACAGAGGTTGGTCATTCATCATTGAGGTAATTTCCATGGCACCTTTTTCTCGTGCTAATTTGGTAGTTCTTTCGAGTAGTGTGTGTTTCCATGTAGTTTTCTTTTAGCCAGAGAAATTATCGTTTTAAATGCAAATAACCTAATTAATGTTAAAATAGGGGAGGGTATATTTAAATGTTTCTGTCTGACTTCCAATTTGGCCTTGTGAGAGGTAATGTTAAGCCCTGCATTTGACTTTTGACCAAATTCCTGGAACAGCTCTTGCTCAATGAATTAGGTTTAAGAGACTTTACTTCAACTCTATAGGTAGTCATTCAAGCCTGGTGTTGCCAGCAGCCCGTAGCAATACAGCTATGCTAATTTAATATCTATTTTAATACAAACATGACTGTTTTTTTTCTACTTGGTAGAATAGATGCGTCTTATTCCTAAGGGACAGAAAAGTCTAGGACTAAAGCAATCAGCTATCCGATGACCAATCAGAAAGATAACAAAAGTGTAAAGGATGAATAAATATCTTTCTGTGCTTTGCAAAGGGAGTAAAAATATCTTTCTGTGCTTTGTATAGCTTCAGTATTTTTTATAACCGTGCTTATAAAACAACTTAACTATAAAGCACTTTTTATGAAAATAATTTAAAACATTGAATAAATAATGTCACGTATACAAACACACAATGAAGAGGGGGTCTCTAAACCCCTCGTTGTGTATGCTTATTCCTATTTGGTCAAAAAAGTTTTCCAGGGCTACTTCTAGCAGATCTCAGATAATAAAGGGATTTTCAGTGCTGAAGTCTTCTAAGCATAAAGTACGCCTTCCAGACATGTTTCCATGCAAAGAAA
Organism: Polyodon spathula; assembly: GCF_017654505.1. Lineage (NCBI taxonomy): Eukaryota > Metazoa > Chordata > Actinopteri > Acipenseriformes > Polyodontidae > Polyodon > Polyodon spathula. Next base: position 41,777,798 of record NC_054534.1, read on the forward strand.
AACATACTTTTTGGTCAACTGTACTTTTTAGTGTGAGAAGACGATTTACCCACCCTTTGTACAATGTTTTAGATGCGCACTTCCTATAGGGTGTGGAATGCGCTTGGAATGTGCTGCTATGTCACATAAATCATGACAGTGGATACTATTGACTTTCTAAGCTACATGGAATCCCAGCCATTGTTCCTGGAACAGTTAAACAAAGAATGTTTTACAAAAATGGTTTATTTTTTATTTTTATAAAATAGCAATCGAAAAGACACCAGCAAAGGAAAATATCAGCATCCTGGCAGCAACATCGTCTGCAGTTCTCACTTCCACACTGACCTCAGTGAAGGCTGTACTGTATTAGCAGTATCTTGGATTTAGCAGGGAGTCTTAGTTTAATATTTCTAGACTTTTGACACACTAGTTTTTTGGAGACCACTTTATTGGTCATCACATACAGTAAATAGTGATACACATAGAGGTATACTGTATGCCATGTAACTAATAATTACACAGTGTAACACATTTTTTTTGTTTTTTGTTCCTGGGTAGTAAGTGTTATTTCCTAATTGCTTATGCCTCAGAAGTATAGAAAATGGCTATAATTGCCCACAAACTTTGCTTCTGTGACCAGGACAGTGATATTTCAAAATATCACTATTTCCAATGGGAAAATGGACAAATGTGTGTCTTACAGTATAATCGTAAATCTCGAAAAACTACTCACTTCTAAATCTTTTGTAGTCATTTTTGTATCACTTTAGTATAAATACATGTTAATTTGGATTCATATGTTGTTTTTTTCTGACTTTATCTGAACGAAAAGACACACATTTGCCCGTTTTCCCATTGGAAATAGTGATATTTTGAAATATCACTGTCCTGGTCACAAAAGCAAAGTTTGTGGGGAATAATAGCCATTTTCTATACTTTTGAGGCATAAGCAATTAGGAAATAACACTTACTACCCAGGAACAAAAATTGTGTTACATAGTGTTATTTTTGTTCCCCTTAACTTACATAAGGATACCAATTAGTATATAATTACCATGTTATGTTAAAAGGATGACCTCTTTACATAATTAGATGAATAACAACACTTTTGTCACCAAATAATTACTTTAAAATATGTACTATGTAATGTGTGCCCTATAACTCTCCAGCTATAAACAATCTCTGAAAGAGAAGACGACCAACAACAATACTTTTGGGATATACCTGACACAGGTCAGGTATTTACTGAGCATTTTATGTCAGAGCTGCCAATAGGCCACTCCAGGGAGTGACTCTCATCCTTATACCTTCGCAAGGTGAGAGGCATGCCTCCACCAGCGTAGGGCTTCCCAGCATTTGTGAGACACGGTCAGCTGACGGTGTCTGTCGTGTCTGGGGTGTAGCCGGTTGGATGGCTGATGAAGCTACGGCCATCAGACTCAATATTTTCTGACACAACAACAATTGTACTGTGGATCCCTGTTGAAACAGGGCTAGACAGTTGTGAATGGCGGCCACTCTGTTGTCTGACAGGTAGGCTTGTATTGTAAGGGAATCCAGCCGGAGAAAACTGTACCATACTTTGCACCTGTATTGATTGGCTTTTGGCCTTGTTGAGGGTGAACCCCAGTCTCACCAGATGTTCTGTCACAATCGCCATGTGTGTCACTGCTCCTTCCTGTGACTGAAAGCAGATCAACCAGTCACCTAGGTAATTCAACACTCTGATCCCATTCAACCGCAAGGGTGCTAGGATGGCATCCACACATTTTGAAAATGTACGGGGGCCTAAGGAGAGGCCGAATGGAAGCATGGAAAACTCGAAGACGCTTCCCTGAAAGGCAAAGTGGAGGTATTTCCTGTGCACGGGAAGAAGAGGGACGTCCACAGTGGTAGAATAGTTGCCCAGCCAGACTGTTTGGAGGATGTCGCGCTGTGTGACCATCTTGAACCTCTTCTCCCTCAAGAACCCGTTCAGGTGTCTCAAGTCTAGGATGGGGCGAAGGCCCCCATCCTTTTTTAGCACCAGAAAGTATCTCGAGTAGGACCCCTCTTTTGACAGCTGCATTCTACGAAGCGGATGGATTGCTTGAGAATGAATGTTTTTACTTCTTGCCTGAGGGCCAAGACCTGGAGAGGGTTGCTCATGGATGTAACCATGATCGCTCGAAAGAGAGGAAGGACAGCGCGGAACTGTACAGTGGCCAAGAGCCTGAGGTGCAATTGTGGCAGTACTGTACCTGCTGTTATGAGAAAAGGGGTTCTGAGGCCGCAATCCTTCAGGGGCCCTGCTGAATTGGGGCCCCACGTCCAGCGTTCCCCCGTCCTTGTGGGAGGCCCCAAGTATTAGCTACAACGGAAGCCTGCAGGCAATGTATCAGGTCGCCACGTGGCACAGTGAGCTACAGGCTCTGTCCCGGTTATCGTAGTTATGGGTGGATACCAGATCTTCATTCTATTCTGTACCGGAGCATGGGAAGGGAGCATCACAACCACCTGTCGAGTTGCCTCCTGCTCTCGGTGGCAGCATTGCAGTATCTCCTCCACTGCTTGCCTGAAGGTATGGCCAGAGGAGATAGGTGCCTCTAATAGGGCCGGCTTGTCTGCATCCAGGACCCTGGCCTGTGACAGCCTAAGCTGTCTGCGCACCACTACAAGACCTGCCAGGCTTCTACCCAGGACCTTGTAGCCCTTGGAAGCATGAAATTTGTAGCAGGTACCAGAGACCAATTACAGCTCTGATGCTACTGCCTCAGGGAGCAGCGCCGATCGCAGGATACCATCCAGGTAGGCCATTAGGAGAGCTGCCTTATTGGCCAGATCGAGCAGAACATCTCCTAGGGTGGAGGAGGCGAGGTGCATCCTGAAGGACTTGACATACAGGAGATGCCAGGACTTCGGGAGCAACAGCAGTAGGCTAGTTTAGGGGATTTGATCCCAAACAAGTATAGTGAGGGTTAGTTTGTGTAGTAGGTTCCTGGAGGGTGATGTCTTTTTAGTGGGGCTAGCGCTCGCCGTGTGTGGCAAACTTATATTTGCTTTGTTTTGTTTTCTTTAATAAATGACACTATTTGTGGTACCCTAGTGGCAGCATCTTTCTTTGTTATTAAATCTGCATGCCTGTGTGATATGTCAACACCCACCGCTTTAGGTCTGACCACCCACACAGGTAACATCCTCCCTGTTACAGACCACTGTTATTTCTTTGTTATATTAGTGTTAAAAATGAAAAAACATATAGTTGCTGATGGTGAACCTCCCTCCAATACTATTTTTTTTAAACACACACAAACACACTCAGTATGTTAAGTAGTCCCAGGATTGTACTGACAACATATTTACAATATGTATGTATTTCTTATCAGGCAAGTCGACTTTAGCTTGTGCTGTTAATTAGATTTCTTCACCCTATCTCTTATGGCAGTCAAGCCCCTTGTAGGCAAAGAGATTGATCTTGTGCACTAGGTCTGTTTTTTAATTTACTTGGCTTGCTGGGGTGTTTGAATTGAGGTCAGAACTGAGTATCATAGAAAGTGAAAGAAACAGTGCATGTAATTATTTTAAAAACAGAGCAGAGCATGATAGGGACACAGAAGGGAGAACATAACTTTTAAACCAAATTGTGTGTGCCTGTATGTTCCATTGCTAAGCAGACAAGTGATAAATGTTTTGCATCTGCAGTGACGAGAAGTCCAAAAGAGATATGCAAACTGTCTTTAACTTATCATTATCACTTTGTATACACTGTATGGTTTTTTGGGGAAAAAAATGTAAGCAAACTCTCAAAGGGTATATACTTTCAAACAAACCACACTGTTCAAAATATACTGCCTACAAAAATCACGCAGGGCCTGATGATAGTCTGTTCCTTAGTCATTCTACACACATTGAACAACCAGTAAATGTAACTCATTAGAATGTATTTTTAAACAGGTCATGGTTTAAGAAGAGTGATGTCAAATTTACAAAGATATGTATATTCATTCCTGAGGGAGTATGTGTATATATTATGGCTGTCACTAGATCAAAATTTTTGACTGGTTAGTTTATGGGCATTAGTTGATTAATTCGTCCACAGTTTGAATAAAGCTAATGATCTTATAGAGGCTGTCTTGCATACTAATACTAAAAAATAAATATAGTTTAAAAAAAAATAAGCACAATGGGAATTTGGTGTTTTTAAAAGCATTTTTATTATAATTTTTTATTTTAGTAAATGTAACACATTTTCACAGAACTACCCTTCTTTTTGGCCACTGTCAGTCACATACCAGAAATCACAAGCCAGCTGAGCTGCATTATCATCGTCAGTTGTTTAATCTACCACTACAGCTTGGTTCTTGGTTTCCTGTACTTCTGCTTTTATTAATTCTGAGTCTTGTTACAATTAACCGAGAATACTGTGGCTATTGACAATTGATTGATTAACCTGCTGTCGTAGTCAGAAATCAGAGAAAGTCATTCCACATAATTACCTCTATTTGAGGAATTGGTGTCTTCTTCATGCCCTCTGAATGGCAGTTCTTGCTGCCAAGGTAAACAACAGAATAAACAATCAACTATTTTTCTGTTTTCTTGAAAATTGATTCGTAACCAAATCGACTACGATGTCTCAGTTTTTAAGTTGTAAAAAGCAATTTGAAATATCACTTTGAAGTTCTCAATATAATTCCCAGGTCTCTATAATATTAGCAATATCATGCAAAATTCATATATGGTGGCAGAGTAGAGGGAGGAGTCAAGCAAAGCACATGGCAACAATTTGTTTCAATCGGGTCCTGCATAAAGGCAGGGGAAACCCTGCATTCAGGGCTGTTGTTTTGGAAGGCTTCGTACAGCCGAGTGCAGTATTGCGGAGTCCTGTCTGGTTATAACCAAGTGAAGGTACCATGTTTTGTGTAACCTGATGGGATCTTATTTTTGTGACTGGAAAACGGATTAGCCATCCAGTAGCATTAGTTTAGGATTAATCAGTAAAAAAGTTTAGTTTAGCACTCCAGGTTCAATTTAACTAATAATCATATTGTCTGATCTGCAGTTAGCAAAGACATGGAACTCCAGGTTTGTGTCTGCAGCTGGAGCAAGGCAACAAGTCAGGGGTTTGAAGATTCATCAAGAGAGAATGAAATGTTTGAGGGAGAAGGGACACTACAGTCTTTGTCCAATACTTTGTTAACACACATGTATATGAAAGTAAACTAATAATCTGAAAGGTTGACAAGATATTCTGGTCAGAGGAAATATATTGTAGACCCAGGTTAATATAATCACACAAAAAGTTGATGTGTGTGTGTGTGTGTATATATATATATATATATATATATATATATATATATATATATATATATATATATATATATATATATATATATATACAGTACTGTGCAAAAGTTTTAGGCAGGTGTGAAAAAATGCTGTAACGTAAGAATGCTTTCAAAAATAGACATGTTAATAGTTTATATTTATCAATTAACAAAATACAAAGTGAGTGAACAGAAGAAAAATCTAAATCAAATCCATATTTGGTGTGACCACCCTTTGCCTTCAAAACAGCATCAATTCTTCTAGGTACACTTGCACAAAGTCAGGGATTTTGTAGGCAGATAGTCAGGTGTATGATTAAACAATTATATCAAACAGGTGCTAATGATAATCAATTCATCAACTCAATATGTAGGTTGAAACACAATCATTAACTGAAACAGAAACAGCTGTGTAGGAGGAAAAAAAAACTGGGTGAGGAACAGCCAAACTCAGCTAACAAGGTGAGGTTGTTGAAGACAGTTTACTGTCAAAAGTCATACACCATGGCAAGACTGAGCACAGCAACAAGACACAAGGTAGTTATACTGCATCAGCAAGGTCTCTCCCAGGCAGAAATTTCAAGGCAGACAGGGGTTTCCAGATGTGCTGTCCAAGCTCTTTTGAAGAAGCACAAAGAAACGGGCAACGTTGAGGACCGTAGATGCAGTGGTCGGCCAAGGAAACTTACTGCAGCAGATGAAAGACACATCATGCTTAATTCCCTTCGCAATCAGAAGATGTCCAGCAATGCCATCAGCTCAGAATTGGCAGAAAACAGTGGGACCCTGGTACACCCATCTACTGTCCAGGAGAAGTCTGGTCAGAAGTGGCCTTCATGGAAGACTTGCGACCAAAAAGCCATACCTCCGACGTGGAAACAAGGCCAAGCGACTCAACTATGCACGAAAACACAGGAACTGGGGTGCAGAAAAATGGCAGCAGGTGCTCTGGACTGATGAGTCAAAATTTGAAATATTTGGCTGTAGCAGAAGGCAGTTTGTTTGCCGAAGGGCTGGAGAGCAGTACACGAATGAGTGTCTGCAGGCAACAGTGAAGCATGGTGGAGGTTCCTTGCAAGTTTGGGGCTGCATTTCTGCAAATGGAGTTGGGGATTTGGTCAGAATTAATGGTCTCCTCAATGCTGAGAAGTAGAGGCAGATACTTATCCATCATGCAATACCATCAGGGAGGCATCTGATTGGCCCCAAATTTATTCTGCAGCATGACAACGACCCCAAACAAACAGCGAAAGTCATGAAGAACTATCTTCAGCGTAAAAAAGAACAAGGAGTCCTGGAAGTGATGTTATGGACCCCACAGAGCCCTGATCTCAACATCGAGTCTGTCTGGAATTACATGGAGAGAGAGAAGCAACTGAGGCTGCCTAAATCCACAGAAGAACTGTGATTAGTTCTCCAAGATGTTTGGGCCAACCTACCTGCCGAGTTCCTTCAAAAACTGTGTGCAAGTGTACCTAGAAGAATTGATGCTGTTTTGAAGGCAAAGGGTGGTCACACCAAATATTGATTTGATGTAGATTTTTCTTCTGTTCACTCACTTTGCATTTTGTTAATTGATAAATCTAAACTATTAACATGTCTATTTTTGAAAGCATTCTTACTTTACAGCATTTTTTCACACCTGTCTAAAACTTTTGCACAGTACTGTGTGTTTGTGTGTATATATATATATATATATATATATATATATATATATATATATATATATATATAAACAACATCTCTTTTAATACACATACATGTATAAACTTTATATCATATTCTATTGTATTATGGCAAGGATCCTGTCAACTTTGGTTCACTTGACTTTTTAGAGAAAGGAGGGTTTGAAAAAGAGAGCTCTGAGATCATGTTCCAATATTTTTGAAAATTTATATCCAATTAATTTCGAAGGTTGTTATGTAACTCCAATTAGTTTAAAAAGAGTTGACCAGTTCCTTTTAGAATATATCATTAATTCAAAGATAAGAACTGTCAAGTCAGATTGATGGTCAGATTTAATTGGGACTCCTGATGTTTTTAATGGAAGGAAAATCCTATATAAGCCCACAGCAAGACCACATTCAATACCATTGATCTTGATCTTGCAAGCTGACATAGTCCATGCTCTGAGGGTCTCTGAAAAATTGATTGCTATTTGATCAAATTCAGAAGTATTAGACAGATAGTTTTTATTTTTCATATATCCTACACTACACTTCTATATACTGGAAGGTAAGCATATCGTTGAATTGATATCTCTTTTATATTGGATGTATTGCTATGAGATACATAAAGTATGTGTTATTTCTAAGAAATTGAACTATTGAACGCTTTAGACCGTATCTGTGGGTATTTTTTGCATGGCTGGCCTAAGGGCTAAGCATATAATTAAACATATCTGTATTACTGTATTGAAGTACTAATGCTGTTAAACCTGTAAAAGCACTGGATCGCCCAGATTGCTTATTACTTGGGATTTACAGTGGTCTGCACAACCAATCAATTGAAAGGGCACATATAGCACGCCCAGTGCATGAAAAAACAGTGCTAATTTTACCTGTTAAATCGGCATCCTGCTGGGCTCCACCCATTGAACTTCCTTAGCCAAGCAAAGGTAAATATAAGCATTTTAGTTTCCCTCATTGTAGCACCAGCAAAGTAATCTTGACCAATTAAAACAACAAAGTTATGCTGTTAACCTTTGACTAGCTTTTATAATTCATTATTAACTGAACGTTCATACCCATGTTATCAACACTCCTGCTCCCAAAGCAAAACAGAAAGTACAAAATGACGAGTCGACCCTACATTTAACACCAGAGCAAAATAAACAAATCTGCATGTGTGCATCTGAAAATAAGGAAGCAAGACAGCAAGACATTGCAAATGTTTCCTCTCTTAAGAGGCATATAATGTTAATCAAAGGATAATTGGAGACATTCTAATAGATAAAAACAAATGGAACGGGTCAATTTGTTTAACCTGAAAAAGGCTTGACGCAGTCTAAAATACAATAACTGACTTTTATAAACCACAGTAAATGTTAAAAAAAGTACGGTAAGAGGTTTGTTTGTTTACAAGCAGAATTGTTTTTTTTGTTTTTTGTTTAAAAAAAGTGTTTGCCTCTATATAGTCAACGTTTTTTTAACTGCGTAAAAAATAATTCTGTTGAGCTTAAATTGCTTTGTGAAATAAATAGATGGCATCGTTCAATGGGGGATAGTATTCAGCCGGCTTACAGTCGTGCCACAAACGGTAAAGTACAAATGACCAGGACAGAAAAAAATAAAAAAAACAACAACAACAACAACAATTGCACACTTTTTTGTTTTTTATGTTTGGGTGATTTGACACCAAATGTGTGTTTATGTTTTTATGTATGTTTGATACAGATGGGGAAAAAATGATAAAACGTCACTAGTAGACCTACTGTTGTGTTAAGAATAGCCTGAAGATACTGTAATTGTATAACCAAAAAAAAGACTTTTGATGTATTGCAAACATAGAAGGTTGTGTATGTGTGCGTGTGATTTATTTATTTATTTTTATTTTTTTTATTGACCCCCTTTATTAACTGTGTGTATGTGTGTGTGTGTGTGTGTGTGTGTGTGTATATATATATATATATATATATATATATATATATATATATATATATATATATATATATATAGACACCTCCAAAATTATTGGCACCCTTGATAAAGATGAGCAAAAAAGGCTGTATAAAATAAACAACACAGGTAATGATCTATATTGTAATTTTCCAACATGTGGAATATATTGTACTTTATTAATGATTCAAGGGAATCAACCAACATTACACATTTCTCAAATTATAAATTTATTTCCAAAAAAAGTAAGTGCTGTGGTCAGTACTTTGTGCACCCTCACTTTGCAAGGATGACGGCACTGAGCCTTTTTCTATAATTTTTATGAGATTGGAGAACACATTGGAAGGGATTTTATACCATTCCTCCATACAGAATCTTTTCAGATCCTTGATATCCTTCAGTCTGCACTTATGGACTGCCCTCTTCAATTCAAACCACAGGTTTTCAATGGGATTCAAGTCTGAAGACTGAGATGGCCATTGCAAAATGTTGATTTTGTGGTCAATTAACCATTTCTTTGTGGATTTTGATGTGTGCTTGGGGCCACTGTGTTGCTGAAAGATCCACTTGCAGTCAAGTTTCAGCCTCCTGACAGAGGCAACCAGGTTTTTGGTTAAAATGTCCTGGTACTTGGTAGAGTTTGTGATGCCATTGACCTTAACAAGGGCCCCAGGACCAGTGGTAGCAAAACAGCCCCATAACATCAAAGATCCACCACAATATTTTACAGTAGGTATGAGGTTCTTTTCTGCATTCGCATCCTTCGTTCGACGCCAAACCCACCACCGGTGTGCATGGCCAAAGAGCTCTATTTTCATCTCATCTGAGCATAACACCTGGTTCCAATCCAAGTGCCAATGCCATTTAGCAAACTCCAGGCACTTACATTTGTTGGTTGCTCTCAATAAAGGCTTTTTTTTTTCTGGCAACCCTTCCAAATAGGCTACTGGCATGGAGGTGGCGTCTAATTGTAGATTTGGAGATTTGGTGACCCCAAGATGCAACCAAGTTCTTTAATTTTCCAGCTGTGACCCTTGAATTCTTCTTTTCCTCCTGAACCATCTTCCTCACTGTGCGTGGGGACAAGATGCACTTGCATCCTCTACCAAGCAGACTTACCACTGTTCCACTGGTTTTGAACTTCTTAATTATTGCCCTAATAGTGGTAAGTGGTATATTTAATTTTTAGCCATTTTTTTTTTGTACCCATTGCCTGATTTATGAAGGTCAACAACCATTTGTCTCTTTTCATTTGTGAGTTCTTTGCCTTTCTCCATGGTGATGGATGACAAATGGATTTTACATGCACGTTACCTCATTTTTATACATTTTTATACAGTTCCAAAAGACTGAGATCTACTTTAAAAAGTTGAATGTTAATGCAGATTTAATTTTCTTTGATGTTATTTATAAGAATCTTTAGATTCTATAATTCAATAATTTTGACACCTATCTTTTTGAGAAAAAATTACTTGTTAAAAATAAACATTTTCTCTGCAATTGTATTAGTATAAGAATATAGTTTTCCCATATTTTTGAGCATAAAATATAGCTCATTACCTGTGTTGTTTATTTTATACAGCCTTTTTAGCTCTTTTTTAAATCAAGGGTGCCAATAATTTTGGAGGTGTCTGTATATATAAAGTAAATGGAGTACATGCAATTCTGACAATATAATACGTGTTTTTTAAGTTTAATTAACTGCTCCGCCTGGGCTCGTCAAGCAATATTTTTTTTTTTTTTTAATGTATTTAATATTACTTGCAGGACCTTTTCAACCCTTCTTGTAAAACAGGAACACTCTGGACCACAGACTGGTTGCAAACAGGATGGTACCTGTATATTTATTTATTTACAAACACAAAGTAAACAGACCCTAGTTACACTTTGGAACAGTTCACTAAACGTTTCCCAAGTTTCTAACTATGAACTGGATTGCTAAGTCGTTTACGATACCAGACACATATACTCTTCAAGTATAAACACAATAGCTTTCATGAGGTTCCTCACACAGGTCTCTTAGCCTTAATTCAGACACAGACCACACCTTACAGACCTGCCTGTTATCCCTCCTTAAATTTAGAGCCAGATGATTCCAATCCTGGTTAATACTACCCCCATGGCATTCTGGGGGATGTAGTCCTGTAGCAAACCCCTAAACGGCATCTCTCCTCCTCCTACTCTGCCAGACAATGTAAATACACCTTATGACTGAAAAAAGTATGCACTAGCTCATAAAATTTGTTTAGAAAGTATTTCTATTGCATTTGTGTGCATGATTTATTGAACATGATACACTTCTATCCTCCCCTATAGAACACATTTTTTAGTGTTTAAGAAAGTTTGATTAAAATCAAACTTTTGATTTGATGCTCATCTTTTATTGGGAAAGTGTTATTAGTGTTCTACAACCTTTAACAGGCTTGGGGAGAAACACACAGCTATCATATGAGAGGAGCTCAGTCCTTCTACTTGAGAAACTGCCACATATACAATTGTCTGGTTTAATATGCATTGACATTCTGAAAAATCTAACATTCAAATATAACTGGATTTACATATGAAAACGCTAAACAAGAAATAACTTCTAGTAATTATAAAGTATTGCATAGGTACAGTTTCTGCACTGTACCCAATAATATAAGCTCCAGTGGTGGGATAATGTAATAATAAATGCTTATTTTATTATTAATGAAATATCACAGAAAACACATGAGTACTAAAAAGTATCCCACATTAAAGGGGAAGTCAGTTTCTCTTGTTTTGCTTAGCCCTTCTGCCTCCCACATTTTCCTTGGATTGGTTAATGTTTACACAAAAGTCACTAAAATCAATGCTGTGTATTTAGCATCCTTTTGCAAGCTACTTAGAGACGCAATTACAAAGCTTCTTCAAATAGCAGCAAAAAACCTTTGTTCTGTAGCTTTTTTCCTGTGGTAAGGAGGCTCTGATGCCCAAGGGCTTATTGCTCACTTACGAGCTTCCGTTCTTTGGACCAGCAGGGGATAAACATTTCCCAATAGGCTCCTGCCACGACCCAAAGTTCAGCATGTAAGTGATCCTTCATTGATTTTTACCACAGCTGTGTCAGAAAGATCAGTGCCTGGAACAACAGGTAATAAAATTAATCCATTAGTGCATCAGAGTCTATTTGTACTGTATACATGTGGCAAGAAGAAAAGACTTGTCAATCAAACCTGAAAAGAAAATTATTAATTTTTTATATACTAGAGCCATGCTGACAGATATTTTTACTCATTAATATTGTTAGTTAGTGCATGTATGATTTGTATGCAGATCAAGGCTCTCCATGCATTCTGAAGTCAATAAAAAACAACTAAATGCCATATTTAACTGTGCCATAAAATATATATCTTTTGATTTAAAGTGGAAAATGAAATACCTTGATTTAAAGTTAAAGTTGGTATTTTAAAATGAGGCCAATTTAACTCAGTAAAAAGTGCAATCTGAAATTCATACAAAAAACAAGTTTATAAGAATCTGTACAGCAGTGAATTATAACCAAATTGGTTCAACCATCCAGATAATTTGCCAAGTTCTTAAAATTGCATAACTCAATATCAAACTTATTCCATTTATCTATAGAATTTATTTTCCAACCCAGCAGCTCAAATCTGGAACTATATCTTATACAATGATATTATATTCACAATTTCTATATGTTTTCTATCCCGCTCATTTCTACGTAAATAAATTGTAGACTCCTGTTTGTGTTAAAGGGATACTTTCTATCATTTACATTTTCATTAAATTTGTTATCTGTTTAATGTCCACTCTGTGGGTTTATAGTGTCACTAGAAAATATAAATGTCAGCCTCACTGTATACAGTGTACTCCTAATATTTTCTTTTTCTAAGCAATGACTATTAACGCTTGAACACAACAGTTTGGGCTTGGAGTAGAAATTAATTAATATTCTGAAATATATTATATTTGACCTTAAGAGTTACCGTCGTCCTGGCGCTACGCGTGGAGTGCAGGATGCGTCCTATAGTTTGGACATAACCGGATTGAGTCCAGGCCGACCAAGGCCGAGCGCCGCCCGGTGGGGTGGAAGGCTAGGTCAGCACAGGGGTGGTAGCGGTGGCTGAGCCTAAAAATAGTTGGACATTACTAAATTAGAGAGAAAACAATAAACCTTGTTCTTAAACTGGTACTGTGGCAATTCTGCTCCAGAATAAACTTTATGTTTTGTTAAATTATTCATTTGAACTGATTAAACTTACTTAATAAAAATAATTATTTAATTGACTGAACCTGATTCAACATTGTACTCACTCCACATTGCATTATTAACCTACAGTCTTATATAAATATATGTGTTTAAAAATGATAAACTTTAGAGGTGACGTGATGAAATTTGAGAGGACAACATAATTCTGTGGAGCTTCTGTCATTTTTGTTTACATTTTATATTTGATCCTTTTAAATACAGTCAGCGACACTTTATCCAATTTAAGCAGCAATCCCAATTATCAGTATTCCGATTAGGCGGCACTGACTGTATCACCATTTATCTTAAAGAATTAAAGAAAATTTATGTTCTAATGTCTGGAAGCCAAACAAAGACCCCCTACTGAAAAAAATCAACAAAAAAGTAGCTGAATTAAAATAACTAAAACTGACACTCATAGCAGAGACTGTAATGAACATAAGAACATAAGAACATAAGAACATAAGAAAGTCTACAAACGAGAGGAGGCCATTCGGCCCATCTTGCTCGTTTGGTTGTTAGTAGCTTATTGATCCCAAAATCTCATCAAGCAGCTTCTTGAAGGATCCCAGGGTGTCAGCTTCAACAACATTACTGGGGAGTTGATTCCAGACCCTCACAATTCTCTGTGTAAAAAAGTGTCTCCTATTTTCTGTTCTGAATGCCCCTTTTTCTAAACTCCATTTGTGACCCATGGTCCTTGTTTCTTTTTTCAGGCTGAAAAAGTCCCTTGGGTCGACACTGTCAATACCTTTTAGAATTTTGAATGCTTGAATTAGGTCGCCACGTAGTCTTCTTTGTTCAAGACTGAACAGATTCAATTCTTTTAGCCTGTCTGCATATGACATGCCTTTTAAGCCCGGAATAATTCTGGTAGCTCTTCTTTGCACTCTTTCTAGAGCAGCAATATCTTTTTTATAGCGAGGTGACCAGAACTGCACACAATATTCAAGATGAGGTCTTACAAGTGCATTGTACAGTTTTAACATTACTTCCCTTGATTTAAATTCAACACTTTTCACAATGTATCCGAGCATCTTGTTAGCCTTTTTTATAGCTTCCCCACATTGCCTAGATGAAGACATTTCTGAGTCAACAAAAACTCCTAGGTCTTTTTCATAGATTCCTTCTCCAATTTCAATATCTCCCATATGATATTTATAATGTACATTTTTATTTCCTGCGTGCAGTACCTTACACTTTTCTCTATTAAATGTCATTTGCCATGTGTCTGCCCAGTTCTGAATCTTGTCTAGATCATTTTGAATGACCTTTGCTGCTGCAACAGTGTTTGCCACTCCTCCTACTTTTGTGTCGTCTGCAAATTTAACAAGTTTGCTTACTATACCAGAATCTAAATCATTAATGTAGATTAGGAATAGCAGAGGACCTAATACTGATCCCTGTGGTACACCGCTGGTTACCACACTCCATTCTGAGGTTTTTCCTCTAATCAGTACTTTCTGTTTTCTACATGTTAACCACTCCCTAATCCATGTACATGTGTTTCCTTGAATCCCAACTGCGTTCAGTTTGAGAATTAATCTTTTGTGCGGGACTTTGTCAAAAGCTTTCTGGAAATCTAAATAAACCATGTCATATGCTTTGCAATTATCCATTATCGATGTTGCATCCTCAAAAAAATCAAGCAAGTTAGTTAGGCACGATCTCCCTTTCCTAAAACCATGTTGACTGTCTCCCAGTACCCTGTTACCATATAGGTAATTTTCCATTTTGGATCTTATTATAGTTTCCATAAGTTTGCATATAATAGAAGTCAGGCTTACTGGTCTGTAGTTACCTGGTTCAGTTTTGTTTCCCTTTTTGTGGATCGGTATTACGTTTGCAATTTTCCAGTCTGTCGGTACCACCCCTGTGTCAAGAGACTGCTGCATGATCTTGGTTAGCGGTTTGTAAATTACTTCTTTCATTTCTTTGAGTACTACTGGGAGGATCTCATCCGGCCCAGGGGATTTGTTTATTTTAAGAGCTCCTAGTCCCTTTAACACTTCTGCCTCAGTTATGCTAAAGTTATTTAAAACTGGATAGGAACTGGATGACATGTGGGGCATGTTGTCAGTATCTTCCTTTGTAAAAACTTGTGAAAAGTAATCATTTAACATATTTGCTATTTTTTTTTCTTCCTCTACGATTTTTCCATTTGTATCTCTTAAACATTTAATCTCCTCTTTGAATGTTCTCTTGCTGTTGTAATATTGGAAAAACATTTTGGAATTGGTTTTAGCTCCCTTAGCAATGTTCATTTCTATTTCTCTCTTGGCCTTTCTAACTTCCTTTTTGACTTGCATTTGCAGTTCTGTGTACTCTTTCTGCGTACTTTCTTTTTGGTCCTTTTTTAATGCTCTGTAAAGTGCCTTTTTTCGCTGAATATTTTTTTTAATTGATCTATTAAACCATTTTGGCAATTTAGTTTTACATTTAGATTTGTCTACTTTAGGCGCAGACGACGCAGATAAAGAAAATTAGACTATTTCAAAAGAACTGAGAAAAATTAAGGATGTGCTGAAAAGCCTGGTAGAAGCCCAAAGAGTCTTTGGTGAAACAGTTGGACTGTTTGAAAAAAAAGAGTCGTTACGACAGAACAAAGAATATCTGAATTAGAAGAGCGATTGGACAAAACTATAACTGAAATGAACTGAAAATGGCGACGGAAAAAACTCAAGATTTAGAAAACCATTTAAGGCACCAAAATATAAGAATTAACATACTACCAGAGAATGTGGAAGGAAGCAAATGAGCTGAGTTTATTCAACATTTGCTTTTACAATTATTTGGAGCAGAGAAATTAGAAAAAACAGACCATTGGAAGTGAAGAGTGCTCACAGAACTCTAGTGCTGAAACCAAAAAGCAACGAAAGACCAAGAGCCATGATAGTGCGCTGCTTAGATATAAAGTTAGACAGAACATTCTGGATCTGGCCAAGGCATCTCAGAACTTAAAATACCTTCACTTCAACATTAGCATCTACCCAGATTTTTCAATCAAGCTTCAACAGAAGAGGAGACCCTATACACCATTATGTCCATTAAGTCCAGGATAACATTATGGATTGGTATAGCCAGCAACACTAAAAGTTACTTTTCACGACCAGACCCTACACTTGAAAACAGTGGAAGAAGCTATGCAGATTGTTAAACAAAATGTTGAGACATCGATGTTACTGAAAAAGCAAGAATGGAACATTAAATAACACATTCCATGGCCAGACCGTGCACTGCACAACTGTGGAAGAAGCTACTTTGTGAAAGAAGCTACTTTGTGAAACAAATTTTACCTTTAACACTGAATTTGATGCTACTGGGATAGTAGAAATGGACTAGAAACACTGGAAAGAAACAAGTTTTATTATGGGGGTAGTGTGTATGTATGTACAGTCCCATGAAAAGTGTTTGCACCGTCTGATTTTCTGCATTTTTGCACATTTTTCCCACATTGAATTTGGTCAGATCTATTCATGGGTTGTAGTAGTATATAGAGGGAGTCTGAGAGAAAAAAATGACACCAAAGTTTGGTGCTTCTTTCATTTGTTTGTTGTGCAAGGTAATCAAACATGCAATCTTCAGATGTGAAAAAGTTATTGCCCCCCTAGTTTACTCAACCCAATTAAAGGGATAATTAAGGTCAGCTGTTTGAATACTTTGGTTAACAATCAGGTTTGATTTAGGCCAGCCCTGCCCAATATAAATCTGACTAACTTTGGCCCTTACCATCAGAGTGAAGTTGTCAGCACACAGGTTTTAGAGGCACATCATGCCATGATCAAAGGAAATTCCTGAAGACCTCCGGAAAAAAAGTTGTTGATGCCTATTAGTCTGGAAAGGGTTTGTGGCAGAGCAAAGCTCTGCTCTTTAGAAATTGGCAGGGATGGGGTTAACTTCCCCTACCTGCCTGGGTTTATTATGTTCAGGTGGCTGGGGTTGATTAGTTGATTAGGTTGATTAACGATCAATCAGCGCCCAGCCACCTGATATAAAAGGAGGCCTCTGCTTCTCATTTGGGAGAGAAGGGAGCTGAGGAAGCAGGTTGGTGTTTGTTTTGTGGTTTTTGAATTTTCTAAATCCAGTGAAGGCATTGCCCAGCCTGGAAACTTTATTTTTGTGAGTTTTGTTTTTGCTTTATTTATGTTTGAGTATCTGTTATTTTGCCCTTGTGCACTTTATTTTTGTTTATTTATAATAAAATTGTAATTTTTTTGAACTGCAGACTGTCTCTGGGCCTCTATCCACTCGCCAGCCTGCCACAGGGTTATAAAGCCATTTCTAAGGCTCTGGAGCTCCACCAAACCACAGTCAGAGCCATATTGTCCAAATGGAGAAAGTTTGGGACAGTAGTGAATCTTTCCAGGAGTGGCATTCCAGGGGCCAAAATCTCTCCAAGAGCAAGGCGTAAAATCGTCCAGGAAGTCACAAAGAACCCTAGAACAACATCCAGGGATCTGCAGGCCTCTCTCACCTCGGCTAAGGTCAGTGTTCACGACTCTACCATCAGAAAGACACTGGGCAAAAATAGGATTCATAGCAGAGTAGCAATGTGGAAACCACTGCTTACTAAGAAGAACATGAATGCTCGTCTCAAGTTTGCCAAAAAGCATCTGGATGATCTTCAAGAGTTCTGGAACAATATTCTCTGGACAGATGAGTCAAAAGTGGAACTTTTTGACGAACTTGGGCCCCATTATGTCTGGCGAAAACCAAACACTGCCTTCCACAGTAAGAACCTCATACCAACGGTCAAGCATGGTGGTGGTAGTGTCATGATTTGGGGATGCTTTGCTGCATCAGGACCTGGACGACTTGCCATCATTGAAGGAACCATGAATTCTGCTCTGTATCAGAGAATTCTACAGGAGAATGTCATCCATCCGTGAGCTGAAGCTGAAGCGCAGCTGGACCATGCAGCAAGACAATGATCCGAAACACACAAGCAAGTCTACATCAGAATGGTTGAAGAACAAGAAATTTTAAGTTTTGGAATGGCTTGGTAAAAGTCCAGACCTAAACCCCATTGGGATGCTGTGGCAGGACCTGAAACAAGCAGTTTATGCTCAAAAACCCACAAATGTCACTGAGTTGAAGCAGTTCTGCATGAAGGAGTGGGCCAAAATTCCTCCATGGCGCTGTAAGAGACTGATCAATAACCAGGAAGCGTTTGGTTGCAGTTATTGCTGCTAAAGTTGGCGTAATCAGTTATTGAGTCTAAGGGGGCGATTACTTTTTCACACGGGGGCATTGGGTGTTGTATACTGTCTTTAATAAATAAATGAAATAAGTATCAAAATGTTGTGTTAGTTGTTCACTCAAGGTCCCTTTTATCTAATATTAGATTTTGGTTGAAGATCTTATAATATTCAGTGTAAGAAATATGCAAAAATGTAGAAAATCAGACAGGGTCAAATAATTTTTCATGGCACAGAAAATACAGAATATAGTCCTTATGAAATCATTTTTTGTTGTTTTTTTGTTTTAGTAAATGCACTTTTTTTAAATAAAAACTTTAAATAACTTTAAAAATCTTCCTTAGATTTTTCTGACTTTAAAGTTTAAACTATATAAACAAAAATTGTTTCATTGGACATCTGTGAGGTGCCTGCCTTCCTCCAAATTCTACATAACACTGTTGCTAGGTAATTATCTAGCGTATACCAAACAGCGCAAGAGTTTAAGGTGTTTTGTTGGGATGAAGATTATTAATTATTTCATTTAAATTTTTTAAGAAAGTCAAAGTCATTTAAGCATTAACAGCCCAGTTTGTTTTCTGGTATTAATTTCTGGGTTTTTTTCTAGCACGTCAATGTTACATTTTTGCACCTGTAAAGAGAATGTGTGTGCGGTAGTAAAAGAGAAGAGTCAATGAAGAATATGGAAGGCCATCCGGGTAAAAAAACAACAAGTTATTTAGTACGCGTTTCAAATATTTAGTACACGGTCTCATTTGACTTTGGTACATGTTGAAATTGTAATTACTATGCATACTAATTTGGCCAATTAGATTGCTGAAAATGAAATGACAACCAATGAATTTAAAGAAAATAGTATGTGTAATATATTATCCAATTAAAAGCAGTTTTAGATCTGCCATTCCCCTCCCATTCGTGGCGGTAAAGTCTAGTGAAAGATGAACAGACTCAAAACCTCAGAGACGAGCATCAACCTGCGATTTCAGAGCCTTAGAACTCGCTTCAATTCAGTGGTAACCCCACTATAACTAATATGTCATTTGAAATGTTTTGTATACCTACATTACCTTTCCTTGGATTTTGCACCTACTTAAATAAGTTCAGTTAACAGTTTTGTTTGTTTTCTGAATAAAAGTTTTGAGTACCTGATGTTCTAAGTTTGCAGGACCTGTGTGGTTTTGTACAGAGCAAATACGTAGCTTTTCTTTTTTGTTGCAACATTCAAATTCAATATAAAAGAAAATAAGAAATTAGCAATGCCAGAATATTTGTTGTATATACTTGTGACAAAGTGTTGAGCGAACACAGGTGATGCAATTCAGTGCGGAATAAACAGACAGACAATGATATCCAGGTGCAAGGGTGCTTATTGAATGATTTACAAGGTCCAGAGCCTTAAGGCAAACACCTGTAAATAATATATGATGGAAGTGATACAGCAGCACGTATCACTCCATTTATAATCCTCGGCTTTGACCCAAAACCAAAAGTCCAGTCTTTTCCTCACCCACACGTAACACAAAACACAAACACAGTTGTAACAGTGAGTGAATCAAGTGTTCATGTTGAAAGACAGTTCGTAGTGAAACAGGGAAGCTCTGGTGTCCGGGTTTGTTGCTGGCCTGTGGCTACAGCTTCGGATCACGTTAGTAGTCTTTTTAGAAAACAGACAAACAGACAGTGTTAACTTGACCAACTAACAAACACAACACTCACGTTTCCAATGATACAGGGTCTCCTTTTAGGTCTTTTCTAACCATTTACAAAGGAACAGATTACTTTAATATGACCCCTATTTATACCCTCCCTCATGACCCCCTTGGTTAATGGGCATACATAATTTGTGTAATTCGAATTTTGCACATCTCAAACTATTAGTATGGTCCCCAGAGATTTGAGTTAAGCAGAGTTCACTGTACATACGTTCAGTGCTTACTGAAGTGGTTAGTTGTACAAGTCAAGATATATTCTGCATCACTACTGAAGAAAAGAGTTTAATTGGTATAGTTTTAAGAGTATCTATTTCGGTATTATCTTTAATTGTTGTGACCAGGACAATGTAAGATGTGCCAGCATGATACTGGTGCTCAAAACTAAGTCTGTTGTGGCACCAAGACACAGGATAAAAAACAAATACATTTTAAAGCTGCTGGTGTTGCAGTGGTAGTAATATACATTAATAATTTAAATAGAAAAAAAAAATACAGGAAATAAAAAAAGCTATGATTTGGGACATATTTTAGTTTCTTGAGTGGTACATTTTCTTGAAATCGGCCCTCCATCACCAAAACTTTGGGAACCCCTGCTTTAAATACACCAGATTTGGTTTTCAGGTTTTATTTCAGAGCGCTATATGCACACAACAAATGATGCATTTTATTTTGCTGCAAAGCAACATGTAAAAGGGCCTAAATAAATAATTATTAGTATGATTTTAACAAAGGCCCTTGCCTCGGGTGCCTCATAGCTGGTTATGGCCTTATATATGTAAGGTATAAACTATGACGGGCCGTGCGGTTCCCATGATGAGTGGTTTATACCGCTTATAACACGACTACCTGTCATTTGCGGGAAGAATAATAATTAAAATAATTAAAACAAAACCAGAAACTTATTATGTATACATCCATCATTATTATGTATACATCCATACATCAGTGCAATATAGTCCCAAATGTAATTTAATTCCACTTATTAAAAATAAATTGCACATGACAACTAGAGGACGAATCATTAGCTGATGATGGGCGGAGTTTCCAATGACACCGAGGGAGGCAGGAGCAGCTGTGCTGAAGCCGGATTTTGAAGTGAGTTTGTGTTCTCGTTATTCGCAAGGCACAGGTATTCAAGTATGTTTTCATCCTTTTGGATCTCATCATAGTCGTGCCAGATTAAGTTGGCAATCAAACCAGACTTTACGCACCAATCCCATCGCAGTATCAGGGGACCGTGCCTCAGTTTCCTGCAGGCGCTTCAAATCCAGGCAGGTGATTTGGGGGTGGTGTCTGGCCTTGTTTTTCTAAAAGTTTTCATGATGGACAGGAATAGGTTCTTGTTGGTTTTAAACTCGCTGTGATTTGGGGGTGGTGTCTGGCCTTGCTTTTCTAAAAGTTTTCATGATGGACAGGAATAGGTTCTTGTTGGTTTTAAACTCGCTGTGATTCGGGGGTGGTGTCTGGCCTTGCTTTTCTAAAAGTTTTCATGATGGACAGGAATAGGTTCTTGTTGGTTTTAAACTCGCTGTGATTCGGGGGTGGTGTCTGGCCTTGCTTTTCTAAAAGTTTTCATGATGGACAGGAATAGGTTCTTGTTGGTTTTAAACTCGCTGTGATTCGGGGGTGGTGTCTGGCCTTGCTTTTCTAAAAGTTTTCATGATGGACAGGAATAGGTTCTTGTTGGTTTTAAACTCGTTGTCAGCAGAGATGTTAAAACTTCTACTGTTAAAATATCTATTTAGTCCAGCTCAGCATTATAAAACTGGAGACAGAATACTGGTCCCCAGCTAACCTTCTTGCACTGGCATAAAATTTTCTTAATGTTGTTGAGATTTTTTGGACTTATTTCAATAAAATTAATGTCCATTTTTTTCTTTAAGTACATTAACCAGCCAATGCTGTATTTTGTGTGTGTGTGTTTTTCAATCTTTGTTTTCTTCTATTTTATTTAGCTGTTCCTCATCTACTGTCATGTGTCCACTCCTGCTGGTGCGCTTATTTTATTTATTATTTTTTTTCAGATGGACTGCTGTCTTCACTCAGAAGTCGTTGTTGTACCAGTTATGTGGATTTTCATCCCCAAATATATTAAGGAAATAGGTGAAATGTCACTTATTTTTGGCAGTGGTTTTGTAACTAATAACAAATAAAATGGCACTTTATCATGGAATTTAGAATGTAGTGGTGCGTAGTGTTTTATTCACTGTGAAGAGGCTCATTAGTATGCAAGCCATGCTTTACGCTATATATACACACAGTCATGTGATGCTGTTTAACCAATCAGAGGTTGTTATTTTTCCAAGCCGTGTTATATATTAATAGAGACATAATGTATGCATGTCTCTAGTCATATGCGGTTTTCACAATCACATCACCTTCTAGCCAAAATTGTGCAATCGTAATTGATTTGACCCATTACCGCTGTAATTTATGCATCCAGGGCATGTCAAACATCAGAAAAATCATGTGCATCCCTTCCTGTGATTTAAATCGGGTTGTTTGTGAACCCGCTTGCAAAGATTTTTTCCCATTGAGATGAGACGGTCGCATCAGGCAGTGTGTTCCAGGCTTAATTCTTTTTTGGAGTATATCATATTTCATGTCTGTTATTAAAAAGATGTTATCTCGAAGGTGATTGGCTACTCTTGTAATTATGCTGCATGCCTGTAAAATGGCCAGCCACTACATCGGCAGCATTGTAAAATGACCAGCCACTATGTATGTACTACTGTAAAGTGACCAGTCCCTACGTAGAAAATGCATAATTAATTTGCATTTATTTAGAATGCGTACTTTTGTATGTATTCCGATTGGTCCAAATCAATATGGATACTATCTATTTGAAATGCGTAGTAAATAATGCGCTTTGACCCTGAATGCCTTCCATAGAAGAAAAGCTAGAGTCAGATGGTTAAGACATCACGTGTAATAATGTAAATGTGACAAATAAAAAAAAAATATCCACAGGTAAAAATTCCGACGGCTGATACCAACGAAAAGGAGGAAAATAAAACTGAATGTCTGACAACTGGATCCGACCAAAGTTACAGAAAATGCCAAATAAAATGCCAAAACAACGTCTTGTTAAAATAGCACTGATTCATGCAAATTAATCTAAACTGAAAGATATGACAAGACCCCTTGATGTCTTCAGTATCTTCCATGACAGCAGGTATTTTGACAGTGTTTTATTTGATTTTGGTAGCGCAGGGATACGTGGTTAGCACAGGTGCAGGGATTTGCCTTTGTTCCTAAGTAGTTCCTAATTGTGGCATTGTGCTGGACATTGTAATGGCTTGGAACACTGATGGACCAATCAGCGTGCAGCATTCTAACAATATGTTTTATAACTAGTATTAATACAGACATTGATGGGTCCTCACATCTTAAGTATGTATGTCACGACCCTGGATAACTTTTCTGGTTGTTTTTTGGATCATTTTGTTATTATATTATTCATGGTTACCTGCCAACATTAATGACAGCTGTTAAGTTGTTTATCTGTCATTTATTGTTAGTTCATTGGTATGTTTTTTCTAAACTATACATCCAGTCAAGTTTACTTAGTTTCATTGAAGACAACCACAATATTAGATACATGTCAAAAAAACTTTAAACCCTTTCATAAAAACATACACAATATTAGCTACTGGTACAACGTATATATATATATATATATATATATATATATATATATATATATATATATAACTATATATATATATATATTTTAGCTCAAAGAGCCAGCTGCCCAACGTTTCGATATGTTGTACATATCTTTCTCAAGGGAGCCTGTGTTTGAATCAAAACATTGGAGGTATTTATAGGTGTTTGACGGCATGACAACTACTTGTTATTGTTTATATTCAAATCCATGATTTATTCTTACATGATGTAATGGTGTTCTATATATTTATTGGAATTACAGTTCTATTGGTTCATTCATTTTTTTTTTTTCTAATTAATGAAAGGTGGTTCTGAATTCTTTTATATAAAGTTGTTCCAGTATTTTATTTCTTCACATTTTTCACAGGCTATTCCATAAACAGCATTGCTATTTTTACAGTAGATATTAGTATTTAGTGGATATGTGTTGTTCTTGTGTTTAATTATATATTTTTTTTCTTTTGTCCATGTATTTGCACACTTTACATGTACTAGTGCAAGTATTTGAAGATGCTGTTCTGTCAATTATTCTTTTATGTTTACTGTGAACTAAAATATCACCTAAATTAGCTTCTCTTTTGAATGCTACAACTGGGGCCTTAAGAAATCCTTTTTTTAATTTTTCTGAATTATGTAGAATCCGCAAGTGTTTCCAAACAATCTTAGAAATATTGGGCAGAAGTTTAGAGTAAGTCATTACTAATGGGACTCTTCTGACATTTTTATCTCTATTTTTATAATCTAGAAGATCATCTCTTTTTAGTTTATCCACTTTTCTTAACTGTCTCTATAATTCTTTCTTTGTATCCTCTTTATTTTAAGATTTGTTTTTAATACATGTCTTTGTTTTACACAGTCATTTTCTCTTGAGCATATTCCTCGTATTCTTATTCCTAGCCCCTTTGGGATTGCCCATTTAGTGTGGATTGGATGTGCAGAGGACATGTGTAAATACTGGTGCATGTCAGTAGCTTTACAGAAGAGGTCAGTCTCATTTGAACCTTCTTCAAGTTTTACTACGATACAGTGGCTTGCGAAAGTATTGACCCCCCTTGGCATTTTTCCTATTTTGTTGCCTTACAACCTGGAATTAAAATTGATTTTTTGGGGGTTTGTATCATTTGATTTACACAACATGCCTACCACTTTGAAGATGCAAAATATTTTTTATTGTGAAACAAACAAGAAATAAGACAAAAAAACAGAAAACTTGAGCGTGCATAAGTATTCACCCCCCCCAAAGTCAATACTTTGTAGAGCCACCTTTTGCAGCAATTACAGCTGCAAGTCTCTTGGGGTATGTATCTATAAGCTTGGCACATCTAGCCACTGGGATTTTTGCCCATTCTTCAATGCAAAACTGCTCCAGCTCCTTCAAGTTGGATGGGTTCCGCTGGTGTACAGCAATCTTTAAGTCATACCACAGATTCTCAATTGGATTGAGGTCTGGGCTTTGACTAGGCCACTCCAAGACATTTAAATGTTTCCCCTTAAACCACTCGAGTGTTGCTTAAGCAGTATGCTTAGGGTCATTGTCCTGCTGGAAGGTGAACCTCCGTCCCAGTCTCAAATCTCTGGAAGACTGAAACAGGTTTCCCTCAAGAATTTCCCTGTATTTAGCGCCATCCATCATTCCTTCAATTCTGACCAGTTTCCCAGTCCCTGCCGATGAAAAACATCCCCACAGCATGATGCTGCCACCACCATGCTTCACTGTGGGGATGGTGTTCTAGGGGTGATGAGAGGTGTTGGGTTTGTGCCAGACCTAGCGTTTTCCTTGATGGCCAAAGAGCTCAATTTTAGTCTCATCTGACCAGAGTACCTTCTTCCATATGTTTGGGGAGTCTCCCACATGCCTTTTGGCGAACACCAAACGTGTTTGCTTATTTTTTTTCTTTAAGCAATGGCTTTTTTCTGGCCACTCTTCCGTAAAGCCCAGCTCTGTGGAGTGCACGGCTTAAAGTGGTCCTATGGACAGATACTCCAATCTCCGCTGTGGAGCTTTGCAGCTCCTTCAGGGTTATCTTTGGTCTCTTTGTTGCCTCTCTGATTAATGCCCTCCTTGCCTGGTCCGTGAGTTTTGGTGGGCGGCCCTCTCTTGCCAGGTTTGTTGTGGTGCCATATTCTTTCCATTTTTTTAATAATGGCTTTAATGGTGCTCCGTGGGATGTTCAAAGTTTCGGATATTTTTTTATAACCCAAACCTGATCTGTACTTCTCCACAACTTTGTCCCTGACCTGTCTGGAGAGCTCCTTGGTCTTCATGGTGCCACTTGCTTGGTGGTGTTGCAGACTCTGGGGCCTTTCAGAACTGGGGCCTTTCAGAACACGTGTATATATACTGAGATCATGTGACAGATCATGTGACACTTAGATTGCACACAGGTGGACTTTATTTAACTAATTATGTGACTTCTGAAGGTAATTGGTTGCACCAGATCTTATTTAGAGGCTTAATAGCAAAGGGGGTGAATACATATGCACGCACCACTTTTCCGTTATTTATTTTTTAGAATTTTTTTAAACAAGTTATTTTTTTCATTTCACTTCACCAATTTGGACTATTTTGTGTATGTCCATTACATGAAATCCAAATAAAAATCCATTTTAATTCCAGGTTGTAAGGCAACAAAATAGGAAAAATGCCAAGGGGGGTCAATACTTTCGCAAGCCACTGTATCTAAAAATTCTATTTCTTTTCTTGTCCATCGAAGATCCACCTTAATATTACTGTGTATTTCATTTGCCATTTTATGAAAATGGAAAAGAGATTCTTCTCCATGTGTCCAAACCCAAAAAATATCATCTAACAACCGAATGTATTCTAAAGGTTCTCTTTCTGATTTTCTAAGTAATTGTTCTTCCTATTTCCCCATGTATGTTCTGGCAAAATGCATTCCTAATTTAGATCCTATTGCTGTACCATCATTTTGTTTGTAATTCTTATCAACAAATGTAAAATAACTGTTTTCTAAAACTACGTTGATCCTGTTCAGCACCTCTGCTGTTGGTATTGATTTATCTAGTCTATTATCTAGTGCTTTTGGACAAGCTTCTAAAGTTTCTTTACGAGGAACACTTGGGTACAATGATTTTATACATACATGCAAAATAAAATTGTATTCTCTGGAAGTTGTGCTTTAGAGATTCAGTTCTTTTTAAAAATGGTGTTGATCCTTAACATAGCTTGGTAATTTCTCAACGTGCGACCCAAGTTGTTTTTCTGCTATTTCAGCTATTATGTATGTTGGATTATCAATCGTGCTGACTATCATTCTCAGAGTGATTTTCTTTGTGCATTTTAGGATTTCCTCTTGCTAGCCCTGTTCTTGCATTATGTGGCTGTGTGTATTTTTTTAATTCTTGTGATATAATGTCTTTATTGTATAGTCTCTCTGCAATTTCCTCAACCTCTTTTACAGATTTATTGATCTCATTGCTTTTAACTTCTTCATGTATATCCATATTCTTTAATTCACATTGTACAGATTTCATAGAGTCACCTGTGTTCTTTATCACTATTCCTGAACCTTTATCTGCTGCTCTTATTCTTATATCCTCATCATTTAACACTCAGTCACAGCTTGTTCTTCAGTATGGGTTCAATGAAGTTTACCTTTTTTCTTCAGTCCTGCTATAATCTCTTGTTTAACTGCTTCAATATACATATCTAACCATTTATCTCTTCCATCCGGAAGAGTCCAAGTGCTTGTACTATTAACCTTAATCCCATGCTCATAATTACCCTCTGAATCAGAGATCTCTTCATTGAAAAGACATTCTGCTAATCTCATGCGTCTCTCCCACTCCTTTAATTCTCTTGCCAGTTTATCTTTATCAATGTATTTTTCAGTCAGTATAAACTTAAATCCTTTACTCAATACTGCTTTTTGGGACGTGGTTAAACTTTTACTTGATAAATTAAATACTGTGTCTTCTGTTTTATATTTATTGTATTTGGTACCATTTCCATTTCCGGGTCTGCTGTCTTTCTGTTTTGAATTCTCTGTCCTAGTCCTGTTTAATTCTCTATTTTGCATTTTATTATTTTCTTTAAACTGGTCTATTTTTACTGCTTTAGATGTATTTTGATTGTCTTTGTTAATTATGCCACAGTATTCAAATGTTCTTCTGGTTTCAGTGTCTTTAAAAACAATAACTGAGAAACGGTTATTGTTGTCTAAAAGATTAATTGGATCTTTTTTATTTTTAATAGTTTCTATTGTGCCTTTGTATTTAAAACAAAGTCTGTGTATACGTGTATGGGCCTTTTATTCTTTAAACTTCTGCCTCTGTAGTATATGTGTAGAAGTAACTGTCTAATTTCTGATGGAGGGAACATGCAATTTATGTCATTTATAACTATCTCTATTTCATTATTTATTTCTTTTATGCATCTTGTCAATGTCAATTTAACTTCCTGCATTACCTTAAACGAAGTCTCTTTCAATATCTGATCTACATTTAATCTTTCTGCTTCATTAGTCTTCATGTTAATTTTAGTTTTATCTTAAAACCAGTTGGAACTATTGCATACGCTATACAATTATCTATAAAGTTTTGATGAAAGCTGTACTTAGCTCTCTGTGCCGTCAGTCTCTTAAGTTTGTTATCCGCCTGTCTCGCCCTCCTGGATTGGTGTAATATTCCAGTCCACCTCTCACTTCCTCCAATCATTTCCTTTGTAGGATAATATTATGTATAAAACACAATAATATATTTTAGCTCAAAGAGCCAGCTGCCCAACGTTTCGATATGTTGTACATATCTTTCTCAAGGGAGCCTGTGTTTGAATCAAAACATTGGAGGTATTTATAGGTGTTCCACCTCTACTATTTTGATAGTTACATGGGATGTTAAGGTTTTTCAGAGTCCTATCAAAGAAACAAGATTCTGTATTCTCTCTCTAGACAAAATTGTGACATTGCTTTATTCAGTTATCATTTTAATTCACAAAATACAACATTTTCAAATAGTTGATGCAATTCAAGAAGATGAGGGAAGGGCCATAGCAATAAAGATTAAGGTAGAGGTACTCAGATAGGTGTGGCCAGTGTTTATGTGCCTAATAGCCAAAAATGTTTTTGTTTTGTTTTTTAAACAATTTAGATAATAAATTTACTCAATAGATTTTCGGTCCCTCTAACTGTGGGAGGAGATTTTAATGCAGTTTTGAATGAACAATTAGATAGATCTTATAAAAGCCCCAAAAATATCAAGATCATCTAGAGCATTAGGTAATTTGGTAAGGGAACTGGGTTTGACTGATGTCTGGTGATTATTTAATCTGATGGGAATAGATTATACTTTTTTTTAAAGAATATACTACATGATTGTAGCTTCAAAATCTGTCATTAAAGATATGCCAAGTTCTAAGATTGATGCAATTCATATATCAGACCATGTTCCAATGTTAATGTTATTTTCACCATCTGCATCACCATATAAAAGACTGTATTATTATATAAGACTAGACTATTTCCCTAATTACAGATAAAGATTTTAAAGACTTCCTTGATAAAAAAATTAAAGAATTTCTGACATTTAATAAACAGCCTTTAGTGCCCCTGAAACTATATGGGAACAATGAAAGCTTTCCTAAGAGGCATTATTCTTCTATTTAAAATAAAAAGAAACAAACAGAACAAATTAATTAATTACAAAAACAAATAAAACAACTAGACGCTTGTCACAAAGACGGCCGGAGTGGGGAACGTCAGACCAGAAACAGAAACCCGGAAATAAACAGAGAGAGAGAGGTGGAGTTTGGTGGAGCTGAGCGAATGGTCTCGCTCAGCATTTAATAAACAAACAGTCAGTCAGAAAATAAATGTTTGTATCAAACAAAAACACAGGACACGGCACTGGTAGCCAAAATAAACAGACAAACAAAACAGACTAACACTAAACAAAACACGGTGAGCTTCTATTTTACCTATTACTTATCACAATTACCTCCGTCTCCAATCCTGTTCTCTACTCACCGAATACACAACCCAGAGTGGGTGAAAACATGTTGCTTTTATGCAGCTGTACCGAGACTTGATTGCTAATCAATCATTCAATTGGAGTCGCGGTACAACTGCACATGAATTAATAAATTGCAATTCCCCATGCTCACATATTACGTTTTACTTGCACGTGAAGTGCTGTGCAATCCTCATGACAAAATACAAATATACATTTTAAACACTCGTGTTTCACAGATCCGTTTATATCCCATGTACCAATGACCATACACCAACATTAACACACAACATATAATAGAAAATACACACAGGGGCGGGCACTTTGCCACAACATTATATATAGACAAGGTTCTTCAATTAACTAAAACAACATTTGCATTAAATAATCTACTTACAGAAATTGAGGTAAATTGGTAAATTGTTAGCTCATAACCTAAGAAAAAATTAACAAACTAATATAATTCCACCAATTAAAAAGATTTTGGAGTCATTGTCACAGACCCTGTTCATATTAATGAAACTTTCAAACCAATTTTGAGACAAAAATATATAGTATACACACCTCATTCCAGACAATTTTTTTTTTTTTTAAAGACCTTCTTTTAAACCACATAAGTACACAGATGACAAAGTAACACTAGATAAACCTATTACAAGAGATGAAATAAAGAAAGCAATCAATTCATTACCAACTGGCAAGACCCTTGGAGATGATGGTTTTCCATCAGAATTCTATAAAATTAATATTGATTCCCTGACATCTATTTTAAAAAAAGTATTTGATTTCTTTCAATAGAAATACCTTGCCCTCATCTATGCAGCAAGCACTAATAACGTTGATTCCCAAACCTAACAAGGACCTCTTAGAGTGCCATAATTATTCTCCAATTTCCTTCAT
Organism: Polyodon spathula; assembly: GCF_017654505.1. Lineage (NCBI taxonomy): Eukaryota > Metazoa > Chordata > Actinopteri > Acipenseriformes > Polyodontidae > Polyodon > Polyodon spathula. The sequence goes on from NC_054534.1 coordinate 41,808,380, forward strand.
GCAAACCAATTGCAAAATACTAACTTTCAAATTACAGAATGTAATTTATCATTTATTCTTAATGATCAAACAGGTTTTTATAAAAGGGAGATTTTCTTCTGAAAATATCAGATAATTATTAAATCTTATGTTTATTATCAGGGAAACTCCAAATCTTTCTTTAGGTATTTCTTTTGTGCAGAAAAGCATTTGATCAGGTTGAGTGGGATTTTCTTTACTATACGTTAAACCGAATGGGGTTTGTGAATAACTTTATCACTTGGATTAGAACTCTTTATGCATATCCCTCGGCTCTGATAGCTAGTTCAATCACATCTCCTCCAATTCATAACTGACACTTTGCTCACCGTACTGGGGCGACTCCTGGTACCGTGACACTGCCCCATCCTGAATGGCCGGCTTCTGACTGTCCCAGGAATGAACTGCCCAACCATTCACTATGAGGCACACAGTTCCTGTTGTACAATGTTCTCACAGGTTGAGAGGAAGATTGTTGTTTTGGATTCATTCACTCTCTGTCACAAGCATATTGAAACATTTCTGGATACAAAGTCAATTGGTCAAAATCTGAAGTTGTTCCCGGAATAAAACAACGCCTCCACGCCAGGCCGGATTAACGCATAGGCAAACTAGATATGTGCCTAGGGCCCGAACTCAAGGGGTGGCCAAAACGTTGTTTTTTTTTGTTTGTTTGTTTTGTTTTTGTTTGTTTTGTGCCTAAACTGGAAAACACTTCACTCATCGACATTCGAACCGAGGCATGCATCTGAAAATCTAATTGTTCTGACAGGTGTTACGCAGATTTCTGTATATGGAATTCTGTATGGCTACATGATTCCATGCCTTTGCAAATAGTTTCTCAAAGATCGCTGGACGCAAGATATTTCTGAGCCTCATTGTGTTTTCAAGCACAACCATTTAGTTATGCTGCAGATTGCAACAAATATTGTAAACAAGACAAAACCAATTATGTGGCAAAATAAAACAGCACATAACACCACTGATTGTCTAGATACCCCTGATTAAAGTAACCTTATAAAACAAAATTATTGTTTTAAAACACTTTTTTTTTACATGCAAATACTATTCATAAACATCAAGCGTTCACATCCAGCGATCTTACACAACAATGCAGCTGTGTCAGCGTGGTATCAAGTGTACAGAATTCTATAATGTACAGAAATCTACCACATGTAACACCTAAACTTATATGCCAAAACATTGGCGATTTCTCTGCTCTTCTGGAAAAAAGGACAAAAAAAGAAAACAATGAAACACTGACGATTTTAAATGCAGTAAACTGTAAACAATTTACGGAAGCCCATTTCTGCCACCAAAAAAAAAAAAAAAATACATTTTAAATTTCCATTATAAGGTTGGGATACGATCTCATTATTTTGACTTTATCTCATTATTTCAACTTACTATCTCGTTAGTTTGTATCTTGTTATTTTGACTAATTATAGTAAGTTGAAATAACGAGATACTAAATTTATTATTTAAAGTTTATTTTGTTTAACACTAGAAACACCGCCGGCAGTCATTATGACGTTTACATTTTAAACAACATTAGTATTAAAATGAAAGGCAAACTATCGGACAAAAGCTTTATTCAAGCACATCATATCAAACATCAGCACTGCCAAAACACCGTACTTAAATGAACAATTAAACATTAAAGGGTTTTTTTTCTAACTTTCCACATATACAGTAAAACACTACTTCTAAAAATGAAAAACTATAATAAAATAAACATTTCAAAAGAAACTAGTGTGTAAACAGGTATATGTACTTACAAAACTATAAAAATGAAAGTAGTTTTTAATTTAAAACGAAAGTAACGTTTTCTCTTGCATGTGTGTCACTTGGTTCAGCACAGAATCCAGTTTGAGCTGCATCAGCCTGATATTTCTCCCAGTGCATTCCTTGTACAAAATGAAAGAATTGAACAGCAGGTATTTAGGAAAAGTCAAGAACAGACAACTGGTCTGACGTCACTCATCAAGCCATCCTGCCATACGAGCATATAACTTCTAGGAATTGGTTAAAATATAGTTTTTTCGCTCGCAAAAAAGAAAATGGCCTACACTTTGGTGAGCGGTAAATGTTTTCTTTTTTTTTTTTTTTTTTTTAAAGATAAAGGTTTTGAGGCAAAAGTAAATATTTAGTAATCCTAGAGCTTTGATTTTTAGTTATCTGTGCAAACAAATCATGTTGGCAAGACAGATACATATTATATTAAACCCATTTTATTATATAAACAGCTATTTTGCAGGTTCACTACAACGTTGCAGTGACTGTTTCTGTGTCTCATGAAAACACTTGCTACTATTCAAGTCTGCCTATGAAAACAAAACTTTGGCTTAACTCTGATCTGTTGGTTCAACAAAAAGTCCCATATACTGTATTTCATGCAAACAGTGATAAGGAAGGTACTATTATATTAAACTGGCAGATTTCTGAAAAAAAAGAGTCTGCCTTGTTAAATATGTGCTATATTTAATTATGTGTGTGTGTGTGTGTGTGTATATATATATATATATATATATATATATATATATATATATATATATATATATATATATATATATATATATATATATATATATATATATATATTGTGTGGTTCATGCTTAGATATGGTCCGGGTGAGTTTAACATCACAGTTTAAGCAAATTTAACATACACTATGTTTTTGGTTCCCTGCATTTCTGTCAAGTAAATTATCTTCCAAGCCATACACGCATTCTCCCAGTTGCCTGGGGCAAGGGTCCTTACTGGATGTTCTCTCAATTCAAACCTATGTGGCTTAAGGTGCATTCTTGAAGAGTGGGAAGATGAAGGACATCTTCTTTTCCTCCAGAGAGTGATGTTGGTGGTTCACCATGCCAATGAGTTTCCATGCCAATGGGTTTCCACTAACAGAATCACTTTATGTGCAAATAGCAAACCCCGGAATAGGTTTTAGTCAACTGTAAGAGAAATGTGGTGCTAGGTTATTGAGGTCCCCACTCCCCTTCCATACCCACAGCAATATCCATAGCCTTCAGGCTCCTATGCAAAAAAAATAACAAGGCTGGATTGGCCACATGAGGTTCAGTATACAATAGCTGGTGATTACATTGACTGCTATTACCTTGCACATAAAATGATTTACTTTACAGTGCTATAATCTTTCATAAGGGCAAGAAAGAACCTCCATCTGTTTTGCTTCATTCACTTGTCTGGTTTAGTCAGAATGCAATCAATATGTAAATCAAAATCAATATTGTAGCAAACAGGTTATATCGACTTTTTCTTTCAGAAACATGTTTCTGAATCAGGTCTTAATCCAAGAAATCATTTTCAGTTCTGGGATCATATGGGACATTGTTTTGTTTTGGGTTTTTTTTCCCTGTGGGATTATGTTTATCATCTTTGAATTCTATTGTGTGTGTATGTATGTATATATATATATATGTATATATATATATATATATATATATATATATATATATATATATATATATATATTTCTGTGGAATCCAATAGGATATTTGTTCTGTTAATTCCATTGATATCCAACTGAAGATCATTTTCAATGATTTAATGAAGATTGACTCAAATATACAAATCTGCAAAGTAGTTGGGTTTGATATTCGACTGTGAAAAGTTGCAATTCCCACGTCGTGGATCTGATGGATCAGAGAGATTTGTTTCTGCACTTCAGAGAATACATGCTTCAAGAGAGGAACAGCTTGAATTCAGCTGCTCTGGAAACAGCCTCTGAAATGATTCAGCCTTCAGCATTTTGCAGGCCAAATTTTATATAAAGTAGGAGGCACAAAAATCGTATTATTATTTATTATTACAAAGGAATCCCTCTATCACTACCTCCAAAGAGTGTCAAAATGGTCTTAACAGAGAGCTGGGCTTTGTAAGGACATGAGAATGGATTTAATGTAAAGAAACAAACATGGACAGAGCAGAGTACAGTACATTATTTTACTATTTGTTTTCCACGCTAGTGTTACCAGTTATATCATTAATGACTTTGAGCAAAGGCACTTGTTCTTAGTGCTGGGATGATCTGACCTTTCATCCGAACTCAGGGCCAGCTTTAACGAAAAGGGATCCAAGCATTACTTCTGCCATCTACTGGTTGCTGATGTATAGCTAACCACTTTAACGAGTCACAATAACTTTTGTCTATCTCCTGAAACTATGACTGCAGACTTTGCTGAAAAGCAATCAGGTCATCCTATTTTTAGCTGAAAAGAAAAGCCTTTCTCCAACATCTCAGTGTACAGTATTTCAGATGAGTTGATTTCAATAATGAGATGTTAGATGTGCAATTTCCATGCACACAAAATGTCATTATTTTAAATCAATAGACAGTCTCTTCTTTTAAGCTACCCTAGTCATGCCAAATTAGATCTTGGCTCTTGACCAGCTTTCATTATCAGCCCAATTTCTGGTTAATTGAAATTGATTCAGATGAGAAGTGTGTGGCCATCCCAGTGTCAGCATTTAGCTTACACCACTAACTGCAATGCTACAGTGCTGAAAACTGCCTCTCCAGCAAGATATCTGTGCGAAGAGGGAGGCTTGATAGGAGAGAATGAAAAGTCATAAAGTGAGAGGAAAGACTGCTCAGTTGGGAAGCTGAGGATAGCACTTTTTAATGTCTTTTTCTGTATTTTTTTGGAGATATGACTACTTTATGACTTTGTTTTATGAGTTGGGCTGATAAACAGATCATACAAAGAATCCATTTTGAGAGTGTTATCTAAAAAGTCTTTGTGAAGATGAACAGTGGGTATGTTTGTCCATGAATGCTGGGGTATAGTATGTTACCTCTCACACGCGGATGAAACCTGTAGCACAGAGTAGAGCGTGGGTTTGAATCCAGCTTAGGTCACAAATGGTCTTAACTATCCTCAAAGCAACCAAAAATGCATTCCTAATGGATACCTCAGGTCACAAACAGACCCCCCTGGAAAATTAGAGCTTTCGACACTGGAGAAGGACTCTACATAATTAAAGACAGCACCATCCAGTGAGCACAGCAATTCAACAAAACATTGATTTGATGGCATTCATTTACAGCAATAGATGAGGCTTGATAATGTATGTGCAAAGCCACTGAATAGGGTAATGTAGTTATAGTGTTTTGCTGTAATTACACATCTGTGTGTATATACTACAAGGGTTAAGTTATTTCATTCTGATAACAAGCAGTTTATACCCCAGCATGAATAATTAGCTCTTGACAATCAGATCTTTGAATTATAAAAATACAAGGTGAATGTTATTGTTGTAGACACAGAGGAGAAACACAGGTTTCTACTTGAAATGCAAATGTGTAATGTCCTGACCTTTGCTGTCACTGCTTTTATATTTTATAGACAGCTTACAAGGCTCCCTACCGTGCAGGTCATGTTTTAGTCTAAACACAGTACTCTTATAGGTGTGTGAGGCAAGGTAATGATTACATTGGAATGATACTAATTAGGATATGTTGTTACATGCTGCCTTTAGGGGCTTCTTTTGTTGTCATAAAATATTTTGTTGAAAAATAATTGGTGTGGGATTTTATTTCTTACAACAGTTCTTTTGCTATAGGATAATTAAAAGGCTGTCATGTCAGATAGCTGTTGGTATAGCAAAGATTTCAAACCAAATGTGTGACTTTTAGGGATGCTGCAAACTAGTGGTTAGTTGATAATGCTTTGAGAAAATGGTGATGAACAGCTGGTCATACTGTGTAACAGTTTATGTATACTACATTCAGGCTAATAAAACTCAATATTCGTAAGTCCACTTACTTATAAAAATAAGCCCTATGGGATCCCCGAGTAGCTGACCTGATAGAAGCCCAGCCTTGTGGTGTGCAGGGTGAGTCATAAGCCCCAGTTACACGAGTCAATTTACTAGCAACTTTTATCACCAGAGACCAAATCCAGCCCTGGCAGCGTACTGTCAACGTTCTGGCAACTGCCTGGCAACGCGATTGCTTAAGTGGACAGCAATCCTACTACAGGCAACACGTTCTTCGCAATATCCTATCATAGCACTGGTGTGTGTCACGTGATTCAGTCTGCTAAAGTGAAATATATATATATATATATATATATATATATATATATATATATATATAGATAGATAGATAGATAGATAGATAGACAGATAGATAGATAGATGGTGTCTGCTAATAAATAAATAAAATATATTGTATTACTGTATATTGCACTTGTTCTCACCACTGTAACTGGTTGTATTGTCGCTTTAAAACGCATTCAGTAAACTGTGAAAGCAGCCTTTTCCTGTCGCTGTAAGAGCCACTTCTTAACCCAAATGCTCTTTT